>NC_067482.1:18887445-19029945 GCF_947179515.1 Apodemus sylvaticus | reverse complement strand
CAAAAGGGAAGGAGGATTGTGTTCTTCCTCAGTTTTACAGGAAGGTAGTAAACAGACTTCTCCCAAAGGAGCCGAGCCTGTGAGGAGCTGTGTGAACATGTTCCTTCTGAGCATGGGTTTACCTGCTCCACAAGTCCATTGAGTTTTCTTTTTATCATTATTATGACTTTGCTCCTAACTTTTAGTGTTAGATAGAAAACACAGAAGGCGACATTCCTGAAGGGCATTAGCTCTTTGTTTCTCTGTTTTACCCAACAATACTGTGGCACTTGACCATCACAAAATCACACAGAAACAGGCAAATCCAAGCAAAGTAAGCAAGGGGGGATTTGTGGATGATTTCCTTTTGCTCCATTGTTTAAAAATGTTTCTAATTTCATTAACCATATTTTTATATGTATATACATACAAGTACATGTTTTCCTCATCAACTTTTATCAGCACATTTGGTTTCAGCGCTGCTCTTTGGCTATGGAGAAAGTCGGATACTGGCAGGAATTTGACCTTTCTGTCTTCCACTTAGGACAAGGTTCTTGGAGATAAGTTATGTGCCATTCCAAATTTTCATGTCAGCTATCCTGAACTGGCTGACTGCTGTTTACTACAAGAGCCCAAAAGAAAAGATTGCTTCCTGAAACACAAGGATGACAGCCCTGACCTGCCACCATTGGAGAAGCCAGAGGCTGGGCCGACATGCGCCTCCTTCCAGAAAGACCCTGACACCTTAATAGGAAAGTGAGTACCCAGGCTTCCAGGCTTTAAGCTAAAAACTGGGCCATAGCTTGGTTAGTAGCTCATATGCTAATAGTCATGAAACCCCCAAATATTCAACACCAAGCCTGAGATGTGTTGAAATGGTTTTTAAACACATGATATTTGATAATACTATTTGATACCATAAAACTATATACAACAGCCATAAAAACATCAATAATGTTTGATCTTGAAAACAGACAAGACCTGTGTGAAATATCTGAGACTGAGAAGTTGCAAGATATTCTGAAGGTGTTTGTGTGTGTGTGTGCGCGCGCGCGCGTGTGCGCGCGCATGCACGTGCATGCGTGTATATGTGTGTGTGTGTGTGTGGTGCTTGTGTTCTCTGGATCATTTTCATTTCAGTCATCAACCTTACATCACCAAAATTTCACTACTTACTGAAAAAGGAGATGTGTGAACATTCACACACACACACACACACTCACACATACACACACAAAACACACATCTCTCTTTTCTTACTTCACAACAGACAAAGGCCATCACTCATGGGTGGCCACAGTGAGTGAAACTGGTTGATTACAGATCCCACGTGTACCCAAGGGTGTGGGTTGATTCTAATCATGTCTGTGGAGTTCTGTGCTGTGGGAACTGACTGCCCAATTTCTTCTTCTTTTTCCCATAAATCAGGTATTTGTATGAAGTTGCCAGAAGACATCCTTATTTCTATGCCCCAGAACTACTTTACTATGCTGAGACATACAATGCGATTCTGACCCAGTGCTGTGCAGAGGTCGACAAAGCAGCCTGCATGGACCCGAAGGTAATCCCAGGAAAGATGCACCAAGGAGCTGCTTTGTCTTCCAACCTCAGAACTGGATCATCCTATGGCTAGATTCAGGAGATTTGACTTTCCGAATGAACCTTCTTTTTCTCTTAAGTTATCAATGGATTTTTGTTCTTATACCTTTCATCCTTCTAAACTTTGGCAGTGGTTGGAGAGGAGGGATTCTTTTACATGTGTTACTTGTCCTGTCTTTCTTCATGGAAATAATGTCTGTGGTAGAATACTCTTTGTCAAATTGTGCATCAATGGCTATGTTTCTTTCTTTTCTTTCATTTTTTAACCTTCTCTGAGACATTTTATTGGAGCTAAAATTCAAAGCAGGGAATTTTCACTGAGGCTAGAAGTTTGAGTTCATTCCTTCCTTCCATAAGTACTTGTTACTTGCTTCATTTGGTTTTTAGAGGCACTTACTGATTTTGTGAAAGTTAGTGGAGGAAGAACTGAAATGGATTAATCACAAAATTACAAAGTCAGTACAGGTATATATCCTGGGACATCTCCTTTCAGGACCCTTTCTCTCAGCAATGTCTTCAAGGTGCTTTAAGTAGCTTGATGCTATGAACAGACTGATTTTCTTTTCTCTTAGGTATCAAAATAATTATTTGCCAAAGCGAGTACTTGTGAATTGAGTATTTGTCTTTTTAATTTATCTTTTAAAGTTTCATTTGGGTTCAAGATCCTAATCAATGGCAGAATTATTATCTAACATGCACAAGGTCCTGATTTCAACTCCTCCCCACCCAAACAAATTATTTTGACATAGGGCCCACTGAAACTTTGGAAGGTGTATGTGTGTGTGTGTATAAAAATACTCTTTTCCAATTTTTTTCAACTGTATTTTTTTTGTAGGTTGATACCTTGGAAGAAGAAGCATCTATTTCATTTGTCCGGCAGAAAATGAAGTGCTCCTATATAAAGAATTCTGGAGAGAAAGACTTTGAATCATGGTACACGACTTTTCTTTATCATCATAGTTCATGTCTTTCTGATGATAGTTGTCCAATCCAAAAGGCTGTGCCTTTATAAGGCACTTTATGAAAACACAAGAGAGTTGAAATCAGAATAATAGCAATAATTTGACATTTTTGTTTCAAATTATCAAGGATTTAGAAGATTTTCTTTTCTAAGAGAAGATAGGTATTTAAAATCCCATTTGCTTTTAAAGACTGGGACTCATTTTCAAAGCTTACAAAATGCAGTCCTAATCAGAGTGATTAATTTACTTAATTTATCTTCACTCAGTCTAAACGTGAGTGTTTCATGTTCTGATAATTGAATTTAGCCATCAATCAAGCTAGTTACTATTTTGAATTTTTTTTTACAGCTCCAATTGTGCCCTTAATCTCATGTTTGTGTTTGACCCTCTTTATTTTATAAGCTGCAGCTGAGTCTGGGAGCATCCTTTAATATGGAAGCCAAGAAAGATAAGCTTGCCCTTCTGCTGCCTCACGTGTCAGTCGACAATGAATCAACACAATAGGAGAGAACATTGAGACAACATTGTGTGTGTTGTCTAGGAACTGTCAGCACAATTATCCTCACTAAGTCATTCCTACCATCCAAATTATTACAGCCAACCAAATCAACAGACAAAGCAAGTTCAACATGAACAATGCACTGTTACCCAGGCTGTTACTGGTTCCTGCAAGGGAGCCTAGTGGAGTTAGGATGAAGATCGTTTTAGAAAGGGAATCTTGGCTTTTGCCATGAGCTTAGAGGCTGTCTGCTGGAACAGGTTCTTGGCAGGAGGATGATGATTAGAACTCTTTAGTATTCTAGAAGTTAGGAAAGTTTTCCTCCCACAGAACGTTAGGATTCAGAGAAATATGTCTTAAGATGAAAGATGATGAATCTTTATTTCCAGATGAGAAAATGCTTTCATGCCATTTTGTAATTTAATCTTCCAGATCTTTTGATTCCTTAAGTTGTAACACTCTAAAGCTAATGCCTGCTGGTGGTCACAGTGCTAAGATGGGAACAATTTGGAAACAGAAATCAGATAAGGACTTAAAGCTTCACTGCTTCCCCTTTAAAGAAAATCTTTTATGTTTTTAATTTAATGCAGCCTTAGCTTTTCATGCACCACCCCCATTCTTTTAGTAGATAAATCTGCCATTGAAAAACATAAGTGTCATGCCAGACTGGCATTACAAGAATTAGTGCACTTTTATAATTTGTTCATTTAAGTTGGTTTTGAACTTCAAAACAGTTTATAACAGGTTTTGAACTTGTTAAAAATGGTGTCTTTATTTTTTTTTTTACTGTTTTCATAAAAATGCAATATGATAATAATTCATTGATGGAAATTCTGTTTTTTCTTTTTTCAGGGCTACAGTTATTCTGAGCCAGAAATTCCCTACTGCTGGCTTTGCAGAAATCACCCAATTGGCAAGAGACCTGACCAAAGCCACCAAGGAGTGCTGCCATGGGGACGTGCTGGAATGTGCAGATGACAGGGTAAGGAGCCATCGCATGCTCAGTCAGTGAGTGCATATGTTGGACTTCACTGGAGAACACTTCTGACTGCTGACGTGGCCTTTACTCTACCAAGCTCTTCTTGGTTGCTGCCACTTTCTAGAAAAAAACCAAAAGAAAAAACCAAAAACGAAACAAACAAACAAACAAACAAACAAACAAACAAAAAAACCCAAAAATCAAAACCACAAAAACACCAACAGTAAAAAGTTTCCTGAATTATTCAATGATCCAAAACTCATTTCTTCAATCACACTTTGGGAAAGCTCTAATGGAAAGAGGACAAGTCACAAATTGCAGATTTCTAACATGTTTTTGGGAGAGAAGAGGGGCTAGACATCCTACAGAGAGGAGAGGACTTTAAAAATGCGTTTATCCCTCCAGTGTCTTCCCCCTAATTTACTGTCTGTGTTAACTGCATACAAATTCACCGTCATCTCATTTTCTCCAACACTGTCTGTCCTATTATCTCCCTCATCTCTCTGCTTCAAAATTAAAATATAACCAAATACCAGAACCTTCTTCTACCATAGTAGAAATCTATGGTAAACTTAGTAGAAAACTTCTGCAAAACTGAAGACAGATATTTTGTATATGTAAGCCAGGCCTGTAATTGTACTCATTACTGATTATTTAATTATACTTCATATTTAAAGGGTTATTTAGTTTCAAAACGCCAACCCTTAACTTGGAAGGAATCATTTTTTTAAAGCACTAACTTTTATAGATAAAGTAACCTGAATTTTCACAGTCAGAAAGACATAAATTTTATAAATAATTAAAATGAATTAATTTAGATAAATACATACTTGTTCCAGAACAGTTTCTCAGATTGGAAGATTTTGGTCATAGTATCCCGAGTCCACAGTCTCTGCAGCACTGCGGGGCTGAGGATGTGTTTACAGATCCACTTTGGTTGGGTATGGTTTGGATCAGGATGAATATACTTTCCCCACATGACAGAGGTGCAGGGACAAAAATATAGCCAAGATAATTCCTCTGAAACGTTGGATTTTCATTCTTCCAGGTGAAACTTGCCAATCATATGTGTGAAAAAGAGGCAAGTATCTCCAGCAAACTGCAGGCTTGCTGTGTTAAACCAGTGTGGCAGAAAACCCAGTGTCTCAGTGAGGTAGAGCATGACATGCCTCCTCCTACTCTGCGAGCCATTGCTGCTGATTTTGTTGAGGATAAGGAAGTGTGCAAGAATTATGCTGAGGCCAAGGATGTCTTCCTGGGCACGTGAGTGGATGCCTTTCCTTTCCTAGCTTTGACTGAGCTGCATGGTTTAGGACGCTACACCAGGCTCTCCTTTGGTGTTAGCAGGACTTCTGTGGCTCTCAGAAAAATTATTCATCCTTGTGCCCCAGTATAGGGGATTGCCAGGACAGGGTAGAGGGAGTGGGTGGGTTGGTGAGTAGGGGGAGTGGGATAGGATAGGGAGTTTTTGGAAGGGAAACCAGGAAAGGGGATAACAGTTGAAATGTAAATAAAGAGAATATCTAATAAAAAAAGAAAAAATATCCATCCTTGCCATTCCCAGCCTTTAAAATTTCCTTGAAAAGTGTTTCAAGTAGTTTCAAATATTTTTTATGAAAGCATATATGCATTCAACATAAACTCAATGCTCCTTACTTCATAGGAATATTTCTGGAAATATTTAGAAGTATGATATGTAAATATAATTTATATGACCACTTAATCATTTTTATGAACCTATTTCTTAAATGTATAATGAATATGAACATATCACCTATGTATTTACTTAGCTCTCTAGCTCTATCTATCTCTGTGATGACATCATGAATATCTATATCTATCTATATGCTTATATGTCAACATGACACTAGATTTTTTCATACTTGGTTGAAAAGACCAGAATGTCACAGTGTGGCAAGTCTTGATACAACTAATAGCAAATGACAATATGTTTTCAATAAGTGCAACAATTATTTTCATTCTACAGCTGAGGAAGTTAATGCACTGATAGTAATTTGTCCATGCAGAATACTAAATTAGGTTTCAGAGTCAAAGCTGATCCTGGGAAGAGTTCTTTTGGGTCCCAAGTTCTTGCTGCCTAGTTTTCTGCATGGATCTCAGTCCCATGCAGGATGTCTGGGATGAGCATCACTATTGAGGTGGTCATGTGACTCTGTTACCTGCTCATTTACTTAACTCAGCCTATGTCCTTCTCAATTAGGTTTTTGTATGAATATTCAAGAAGGCACCCTGATTTCTCTGTATCCCTGTTGCTGAGACTTGCTAAGAAGTATGAAGCCACTCTGGAAAAGTGCTGTGCTGAAGCTGATCCTCCTGCCTGCTATGGCACAGTGGTAGGTTTCCATAGGCCAAGGACACCTGCAGTGTTGATGGAGCTTTCTACAAGGAGAAAGGGAGAGAGGAATTCATGATAATGAATATGTAGGTCAATGCAGAGGTTTTCTTGTGATGGAGGCAAGTTTGAGCTCTTTAACTTCTTCAACATCATAGGAGAAACTTTTAGGATAAAATACAAGGAAACCTTGAACAACTGCTCTAGAAAAGGAAGGTTCAAAGAGACGAAGGAATCTTTACTTGCACAACAGCATTATTGTAGCTTTCTCTTTTTTCACACTCCTGAGAATAAAATTAGAGAATAAATTCAAATGCCAACTAAAATTGATTTATTTAACTTGGATTTAAAGACCATTAACCTATTGGGGTATTCTGTCAACTATTAGAATTAATATCTCAAAGGAGTTTCTGAACTCTAGTTCTTTAAATGACATTCAAACATTTTGGAGAAGGTTTTAGAGTAGTTTTATGAGAAGTTTTACTTGCAAGTTTATTGTGGAGGGCATCAGGACTCCTGTCAGTACATCCTGGTTTCTGAACCATTTGGGACCAGAAGAGAGTTGTCCTTTACAAACAAACTGCTGAATACCAGACACCATTCTGTGATTGTGCCTTGAAGTGTATGCTCTCATTGTGAGAGACCTCAATAGAGATCTTAGAGAGGTTGCAAAAGTGATGGCAACCAACTAGTGAACTTCTGCTGTGCACTAGGTATGATTTTAATTTTATCCTCTTAGTCACCTTGAGACCAGTTTTGGTACTGAGGACACTTAGTGCAATACAGTGGAGACAGGATCAGTCTAAAGTTGGATGTGGGAAGAACAGTCACAGAATACGAACATACATCATGTGTCCTGCTTCACACACAGCCATTGAATCCCAGACCCTGAAGATTCTCATTTGACGTGTTCCAAATGATCTTGCAAATCAAAGGAACAATTTAAATGGAAGGTGACAGACATGGCACAGAAGGACTCGTGACTTGTCTTTGGACAGAGGGACTGCAGTAGTGAAGAGTGACTTACTTTGGGCTCTCAGGAAGGGGACTGTAAACAAAATTATTTTATTTTGCAGCTTGAAGAATTTCAGCCTCTTGTAGAAGAACCTAAAAACTTGGTCAAATCTAACTGTGAGCTTTATGAGAAGCTTGGAGAGTATGGATTCCAAAATGCGTAAGTAGTTTTATCAGCTAGTTTTTTCCTTGATCAATTTGGGATTATTTAAAAACAGTGTACAGGCTATCCAGCATATGGCTTTCACAATGAAAACATTATTTATAATCCATATCTATCATAAATTCTGGGAAGGAGATAACTTAGTTGGAGAGATAAAGAGGTCTGTATAACTGTATAATATAAACAATAGTCTCGGGAGTAAATGTTTTGAGGACTCAGCAAGTCTTGATACATTAGAACTGGGAGTGTCCTTCAAGGGTTAGGTGGAGTTTATGAGCAAACAATAGAACAATATTTAATTGAAAAAGAAGTAGCATGCTTCGGGCAGCAGAAACTCAAGAAGTGAAAGAAATGCTGAACACAAAAATATAACAAAAATTTACATATCATGTAAATGTTACCTGAATAAGTGTTCACTTGGGAAAACACTGAAAATTGGGAGTTACAGGTAGATTTTGGTAGTTGTGACCTTGTCTTCCTATAGAATTTGCTCCTAGAGATAGAGACTGAGTGGATTCTAGAGCCAGTCCATAGAACTTTATCTATGGAAGTTAAGTGAGCATACTGGAAGAGACACATTATTCCTTGTTCATTTTTAGCACTCATTTAACTCCAGAGTATGCAGTGGGCACTTTCACCTCTAATACATTGACTTTCATGAGTTATGGTGCATTATTAAATGCTAGATGCTATTAATTGCTAGACAATGTGTCAGGCAGATACCATTTCCTTTCATTTAATCCATGCATAGTTTCTAGTAAACCATCTCTCTTTTCATCTCTATCTTTTGAGTTTGTCACAATGTTGATATGTGTAAGTTTGTGTTAGAATTTATTTAAAGCAACATCGAGTACATTAAGGCCATTGGGTTAGAGAAATGTCACTTCTTTATGATTTTAGTAGAGATTTAAGACTAAGATCTTATGCTCCAAGTAGTTTTTTTAGAGCCGCTTGGTTCTCAGGACAAGGTCTTCTTCCAGTACTATGCTATCACCCTAGTAGTAAAGACACTTTGACTAGTGGGGAAAAACACTTTAGTTCTGTTTGTGAATCTTCTGTTCTTGAAATACATTGCATCAGGCCAGTTTTCTACCTGGATTAAATCATGTAACCTAATTTTTGCTACACAGCATTCTAGTTCAGCACACCAAGAAAGCACCTCAGATGTCAACCCCAACTCTCGTGGAGACTGCAAGAAGCGTTGGAAGAGTGGGCTCTAAGTGTTGTGCACTTCCTGAGGCTCAGAGACTGCCTTGTATGGAAGACTTTGTGAGTCTTTTAAACAACAACAAGTTAATGAGGCTGGGTTGTTGTCTTCAGACCGAGATAAATCTAACTTTCAGGAGCAATGGGGTCCTAATGTGTGCATATGTGTGCATGATATCTGGATAATGGCCACTCCATATCTAACTAAGAAAGAAACAGTTTTTAATAAGTCTTACATGGGTAGTTTCAAAGTTAGATGAATTTCTGGGCCAATCAAGGCTGGATTCACAGTGGCTAATTCATAAAGCAGATGTTTGTGGAATACTTGTGACCTTTCTGCTCTGCTTGTCTCTTCTGTAGCTGTCTGCAATCCTGAACCGTGTGTGTCTGCTGCATGAGAAGACCCCAGTGAGTGAGCACGTTACCAAGTGCTGTAGTGGATCCCTGGTGGAGAGGCGGCCATGCTTCTCTGCTCTGACAGTCGATGAAACCTATGTCCCCAAAGAGTTTAAAGATGAGACCTTCACCTTCCATGCTGATATCTGCACACTTCCAGAGAAGGAGAAGCAGATTAAGAAACAAATGTGAGCAGTATTTTTTGTTGCATCTATTTTCATATTGCATATGTATTGACTGCATATGTATGAACAAATTTTGTTGATGCAGTTATTATATTCCTTAGAGAGAAGTGTTTAGATGCTGGCATCACTGAGTAGAAAAAGTGTCAAAGTTTTTACCTATTTGAAAAAAATTTCTATTAAAATCTTTCATTTAACTTATCTTTATTACTGTGGTCAAAACCACAGTAGAATAAAATTTTAGTGGAGGCACATATAAAAGACACTAAACACTAGTTAGTGTATATAGATAGAAAAACTGGTCATGAAAGTCATAGGAATATTTATTTCAAGGTATCAATAGCTATCTGAACATGTTCCACAAAGCAACCATGCCAGGGGCAAGACAACATCATGGGTATGCCTTTTGAGAATAGAATAAGAAAGAACTGGAAATGCACATGGGAGGTTTGAACCCTGCTGAAGGGAAAGGTTCCAATAGCACAGAATGTAGCAGGCTATTGTCATCACCTTTGGGGACATGTCATCCTGGTACCCCGACAGAGTTACAAAACTCATCCCCTACACAGCTCTATTTCTCTGGCACTGTTTGTTCTTCAGATGTCAACAACAGAGACCCAGCAATCTCCTCTTTCTTGGTTTGTTTGTCTTTGTAGCCTCCCCATTTTTTTTTCATAATTGTGCAAGTGTTAGAGAGAAAATTCCAGATATTAAGTGCAAAGACAGAAGTCTTTCAGGAGATTTCCTGATTCTAGGTAAAACCCATGTGGCCTGCATTGATTGTTGGATTTGATCCTAGCAAAGTGGCACCTGCTACTACCCTCATGCACAGTCAAGATTCCTAAGGTTGGCAGTGGCATGCTTGGTCCTCAAAGCCAAAGTTACTTGGCTCCAAGATTTGTAACCTTATACTGTGGCCTCGCCTTCCTTCCTGGCTGATTTTCCTGCACTGGAGTCAACGTTTCCTCACTCTTCTTGCTTTCTGTCCTACTGTAGGGCTCTTGCTGAGCTGGTGAAGCACAAGCCCAAGGCTACGGAGGAGCAGCTGAAGACTGTCATGGCTGATTTTGCACAGTTCCTGGATACATGTTGCAAGGCTGCTGACAAGGACACCTGCTTCTCGACTGAGGTCAGAGTCGTTTTTGCATTTTGATAATGTTCGGTTTTCATTTTCTGTGCACATGGTCAGGTGCAGAGCTCCAGAACTCAGAGACCCTTGTTCAATCTCGATTTCATTCCCTCCATAACTGCATGTAAACTGACTGATTTAGCTCTTGATTTTTAACTTCTACCACACTGCTGCCTATTAAATACTTATTATCACTATTTGGTTTCAATTTGTGACACATATGAACATAGTTAGAAGTACTTGTAAAGCCCACAATCATTATGTCATTTAAATCCAGCCCTGAACTTTAACTTTTGAATTTAGTTATTTTAAACATGAATGGAGATTGTTTATCGTTGCACGGCTGGATCATTTCCCATTCCCTCTTGTGACCTAACAACAATTTATCCTTTTATTTTAGACAGAACATATGTCAGAGACGCTGTTTTAAAAATTTAATAGAACTGTAATTAAGCATTGGAAGGCATGTGCTTTTACTATGTTGTCGCTGATGGCTGTGAAATGCAAGTCCTAGTCCTGCTAATACTTTTGTAACATCCATCATCTCTTTGTCTTCAGGGTCCCCTCCTTGTCACTAGAAGCAAAGAAGCCTTATCCTAAATACATTACAACCATAACCATCTCAGGTAACTACTCAATACTTTTAAAATGTAATCATAACCATTTTTCCTAAAATGATCATGATTGACCACCATTTGCAAAGAACCACATGACCAAACTCTAGCTGTCACTCTTAGGTCATCATGTATGGTCATCAATTTGGGTTCAATTTGTAGATAAGAAACTGAACACATAAAAGTCTACATTAATGCAATTTATACAAGAGGCAACCAAACCAGGAAGAGAAGAAACCAAATTTAAAAAATCAAACCAGAGCCAAGGAGTTAATCATGGTTTTGCTGACTTACATGAACTACTATGTGAAGTCACCCAGGTTCACCCAGCCAAGAGTATCCTCTAAATGAAGTTGAAACCATATCAATGAATATTTTGGGGTCAAGACAGTTGTGTATCAATGATTCCATGTAATCCCAATAATCCCAATAATTCTGAGAATTCATTTCATCAGAAGATACAGAGGGTTCTGTTCCATAATCAATGATCTGTTTCCAAATTTCTGATGTGCCACATGCTAAGCTTTAACAGAATTTATCTTCTTATAACAAAGCAGCTTCCTTTGAAAATGTAGATAATTACACACAGCTATTGTGATCAATTTTGTTTGTAATCTTTTGGAAGAGAATTTAAATATAGGGCAATAATGGAAGACTTTGGCAAACAATTGTTTTTCCATATGAAAACAGAAACTTATTTTTTATTGAAGCAAAGAACCTATAGATATAAGGATATTTCAAAATTATTTTATTTTTAGAAAGACTTGGAATTTGTAGCATTCTGAGAAGACAGCATTCATTTGTAACCAATTATTTAATTAGATCCCCAGAAGTGGTGAGACCTCTGACTTTGACACTTGAAGACTCTGAGGGACCAGTGATGAGGAGGGCACAACCTATATCATACCTCATGTGTTAGGGTGAGGGGGTGTCATAACATATCAGTGTGTCATCTGCCCACCAAGTAACTGATGCCAGCTAAGACTCGGTTATGTGTAAGCCGTCTACACTGGTGAAAATCACAGAAAGAACTTCAGAAATTCAACACTTATAGAAAATAGATTTGGAATCCATCTTCCATTTTACAGAGAACACTTACAATTCTCTTTGTGTTTTCCAGGATACCCTGAGAAAAAATGACAAGAAGAGTTAGGACTCATCTTTTTTCTTGTTATAAAATCAACACCCTAAGGAACACATATTTGTTTAAACATTTGCCTTCTGTTCTCTGTGCTGCAATTAATAAAAAATGGGAAGAATTTGCTCTGTGTTCTGAATTATATCTTCCATAGGCACGCTTCACCCTAGCAGCCTCTTAGGCTCAGGGAAACCCCTACCTTCCTCCCTTCATCTCAGCGGAGACTCTAGCTCCATATGGGCAACACAAGGAAAACAGTCGTTAATACTCTCCCAAGGTATGGGCAATGGGCATAGAAACCAATATTTCAACATCACGATAATTCTGAATGAGAGACCTGAAGGCTATGAACTGTGGTTTTCATTTGTCAGTGGGACTGTTGGGGACAAGGAAATAGTAATGGCTTTAAAGGTGACTAGTTGAGTAAGTAAATTAAATGAAACGAGAAAAGAAAATCACTCAAGATGACAGAATAAAACCTTGAGAAGCCCTGTTGGAAAAGGAAACTGGGTCATCTGGATGGGTGCATCATAAGATTTGCTATCTTTGTGAAATGAACTTTCACTATATTTTTGCTTGACTAGCCACTATGAATTGGTTCACCTGATTCAGGTCAGTCATGTTAAATTTAGATGCTACCTTTACTGCTAGGTTCTTTTCTCTATCCCAGGAACCAGTCGCTCATATATGCTTTAGTCTATGAATTTTACAGACTTACCAAGTACTGTGTACTAGTTTACATACATGGTCATTTATAGCCATATGAAACTTTTATTATAGAGCTGGCTTGAGATTGTACACATTATTCTATAACTGGATCTTACTTATCTCATATTTTTACTTTAAGCTTGGTACTTGAAGTGATTATGAGACCATGTTTATAATCATACACATACACATGTGCACACATACACATGTGCACATATACACAGACACACATACATATATGTACACACATATATTCACACACATATGCATGTATGAATATACACATACATATATATACACATTCATATACATACACCTGCACATATCTATACATACACACATATAAATACATATACACACTAACACATATATAGACAAACACTCATACACACATGTACATTTACCTTGATTTAAGAGTAATATATAATGCTATTTATATCTAAGCATTTTTCCTATTAGATAATTCTGTTCTGTTTCATCTGGTTAACAGACATATGCAACAAATTAAAGAGATTGAAGCATAGCAGAAAAATTTTGGCTTTACTCGTACAGACAAACATAAAATCAAGAAAGGTGATATTCTCCATGGTGTGCACGTTGATATATAAATAACCTTACATTAAGCGACACATCTTTTCATACTACTAGGGACCTACCATATACAGATATTCTAGGCAAGTCTCAAGTATTGGATGAAAAATTAGAGCATTCACCAGTATAATTATTACTTAGCTAACTCAAAGAAATCCATCATTTTCTGTGCATAATGATTCATAGTGGTTAGTCAAGCAAAGACACAGTGAAAGTTAATTTTTCACAAAGTATCAAGTATAGCACAGTAATGAAATATAAATGCTCAGACAACTTCATAGCAAAAAATACTCACAACCCCAAACACTCATTTCAACATTTATTTATTTTTTTAAACTATCAAACACAGCCTCAAAATGTGATGGGCATTCTTCTCCAATATTAGAAAAACACTCATTGAAATAGGGGAAAAACCCAAAGCATCCCTGCTAAAGAAGCAAGATGAAAGTGTCCACAATCTTTATTCATATTCAGTATAGCGCTTGAAATCTCAGGCAAAGCCATAAAACAAAACAAAACAAGAAAAGGGTGCAGGGAGGATATGGATATGAAAAGATGCTAAACTGTCCTTATGTGCAGATGTGATCCTAGATATAGAAGACTCTGAAGACTACATTTGAATCTTTCAGTAAGGTGGCAAGTAGATAATCAATCTACCACCACCAGTAGCCTACCTGCATGCAAATCACATGCACAGTAAACTAGGAGAACAACTCCATTCTCAGTTGCCTTAAAAAATTACCTTTGAATAATAAATCTAACCAAAGGAAAGAGATACTTTTAAATTTAAAAATTTTAAAATACTGAAAATAAAAAGAAGACACTAGAAGAAAGCCCCAACCCACTGTGCTATGGATTGGAAGAATTAATACTGAGAAAATGTCTATGCTACGAAAAACAGTGATGTAATCCTCAGCTGAACTCCAATATCATTCTTCAAATGAACATGTATACAAACTTATGATTCATATGGAAGCACAAAGACTCTTGGAATACATTTCGTGTTGGATCAGTTGAATAGTGCTGTAATTATTTTCTTAACTGATTTAAAGTTAGACTACTGAGTCATAGTAAAATTAAACAAATGATCTCCTTCCCAATGTCTGAGCATAACAGCAGACTAAAATCAGAAACATAGATCAATACAACAGAATTGAAGTCCTAGTTATAAACCTTTACAGATACAGTCACCTGGTTTTGGAATATATATATATATATATATATATATATATATATATATATATATATATATATATATATGTTGGAGAAATCTCTTCAACAAATGTTCTTGGGAAAACTAAAAATTAACTTGCAAAAGAATGAAACTAGACTCTTTTCTTTAAAAGAACCAACTACACATGTATCCGAGATCTTGCTATGAAAACTGAATGGCAGTTATTAAGAAAACAACACATGAGGGTGTGCATGTGGGCTTCACGGAGCCCTTATATATTGCCAGAGGGAGCATGAAGTGGTCCAATCTCCATGAAACCGAGTATAAAGACTACAAATGAACACCATAGTCATTCATATACATCTGTCCGTGTGCCCTCTATCAACACCACAGAGAAAAGTGCACATTGGTGTGTACTGCAGCACGGTTTATATCAGCTGAGTGTCTAGACTGGCTTCAGTATCTGTCACAAGAGAAAAGGGAGAAGGAAAATGAGGGATACACACACAGCAGATTTTTTTCATATCTAAAGAACAAAACTATGTCCTCGTTAAGATCTTGGCTACAACTGGAAGCAATCATATTAAGTAAATTAAGTCAGCCTTACAAAGACAAATATCCTGTGTTTTCCCTCATTTGTGGGTCCCAGATTTGGGGCATATATTTAAAATCATGTATGTATATACAACCTGAAAGCAAAAGTATGATATATAAAATAATGTATGTATTTATGACCCAGAAACAGAAATAAAGTGGTCTCAAGGAAACAAGGGGACTAATGGGAGAGATAAAGAGAGGGAGGTGGAGTGTTTAGAGGAATAAACTCATACACTGATACAAAGATGTCCTCAAATAAGTCAGAGCAATGCAATGACAATGTGTCAATGAAACATACACCCATGTCCTTGCACACAGACTGACAGCTCCATTAGCCATTAATATTTGTTACTTTTATATACAAATACTGTATACAATCTTGTTCCTTTCCTTTCTTTCCTCCAACTACCTCTTTGTCTTCACCCCCACTCACTCTAAATTCTTGCTTTTTTCTTAAATTACTATTGTTACACTTGCACACACACATACACCCATACACAGTTGAATGAATGAATGAATGAATGTTTAATGGAATTTGCTGAGTCTGCTTAGTTTCAGAAACCATTTTCTCAGTGGCCCTGCCCTTGGGGACCAGCTTCTTCACACTTCTTCGCATCTATGTCTGCATCCCAGCATTCCCTTGTTCTCTTCTTGAGATAGAATTTCTCTCCCCATCTAGCCCAGGTTAGCCTTAAGTCTATGATACCCATCTTGCCTCATTAGTGCTGGGATTATAGAGATGTCAGCAGGCATGGTACAGGGATCTTCTCAGATGGCAAAGCTCGGCTTCCTTTTCCAGCATAATGCGCTCCTTACTCACGTCCATTTTCTACACTCCTGCGCCCCATCAGGCTTCTCACAGAGGCAGCCCTGACTCCCTTTTTGGAGTTTCTGCACATAGGTGATGTGCAATGTTCTCATCTCCAACAGATGCTGGGCTCTCTACCTCCACAGCATCATAGATAGAATAGTAGGGTCTTCATTAAATGAAGCATAAATAAAGTTTATGCTTCATTTAATCTAAGCATAGTAAAGCATATTACTAGGTTCGTCCATGTTAAAAAATCTTTGAACTGGCATCAAAGGGTGTGCTAGAGTTTGGTGTTACATTATCCAACTCTTCCCAATTCTTTCCTTTGTTTGCTCCAGTTCTCATTCTATGCATGGCCTTTACAAGCATATCTATAAATGTTTAAGCCTCTCTCCACCTGTTTAAGTCACTTTCTCATGTTAGTTCTGCTCAGTCTGCATGTCCATGCAGTAGGTCATTAACTTTAAACCATTTCTGCTGTATATAGTATCAATATTCTTTTTTTAAATGTCTATCACCATAATGCACAGCATGAAGTATGCCCTCCCCAGAGTCTCAACATTTAAGGGACTATAGCCGTAACCCTCTGCTAGAGCCCTTTCCTGGCCTGGCATGAGGGCTTAGGTTTGATGCCCAGATCTGCACAGAGATGAAGTATCTCAGCAATCAATGCTTACATTTGGGCTGTTTCGAAATTTTCTTTGAGGCACCAAATGTTTGGGGATAGGCTGTTTATGAGGTTCGATGTTCTAGCCCAGATCCATCGACTGTGAACTCAGACCTTTCCACTGCTGGTTTTCTATTAACTCAATCAGAAGTATTGAGCAATCTAAGAGCCAGGAGTTTCTGGATTCATTAACCGAGTTGGTTGTTACTTGACCATCTTTCTTGGCATGGCTTCTACCAGCTGGCCAGCAGCTGGCCCACTGAAAAATATACTTAGTACTGAACCTTGTAAGTTTCATGATATAAACTCTTATCTCCAAGAAACCTTCTAGCACAATCTATATTCTCAATAATTTAAGTGAATACAGTTGGGAAGCATGGAAGGCTTAAATATGGGGACGGCGCAGAACAATTAATGCTTTATGGCAATGTTTATTTGCATTAGAAAACTTTAGATATTTCTGACTTTTGTTGGGAAATATACTTTTCATATTGAATGAGACATTAAATTGCTTATTATGTTTCAGTTACTGAGTTTGATGCTTAATGAGCTTCCTCTTTCCAAACTCACTTTTTTTTTTTAATATTTTTATTCCCTATATTCTTTGTTTACATTCCAAATGATTTCCCCTTTCCCGGATTCCCCCTCCCCATATGTCCCATAAACCTTCTTCTCTCCATCCCTTCTCCAATCACCTCCCTCCTTTTTCTCTGTCCTTATATTCCCTTCCCATGCTAGATCAATCCTTCCCAGGATCAGGACCCTCTCCATACTTCTACATGGGAGTCATTTGTTATGCAATTTGTGCCTTGGGTACTTTTTATAAAGCATTTCTTGCCATTCAGCTTAGGAGAGATCTGCATATGCCCACTGAACTATAGGAAAAATGTGGAGAAAAGACTTTATGTCCCCACTTTCTTTAAAATTAAACCAAATTTTGTGTATTTTAGAATTAATAGAGGTTAAGTCACCATTTCTGGAAAATTTGTGGTGAAATTCTGATGACATTATTAGACACAGTTGTTCATTTTTTGCACATATTTTACTTTTAAGTGGAGGTCAAAAAGTTCTATATGATCATGGTAGGAGAACTGTGCAGGCTAGACTAAGGTTGTCAGATGGAAGCAAGTTAGAGACATTCCAGAAATAGGAAGGAGAGAGTGCTAGGAAAACGACTTCAAAAGAAATAAGAAAACCAAGACAAAAGAAAATGACAAACAGGAAATAATACAAGTAGAAAAGAAGAAATTGAAGGGATTAAAGCTAAGGTTTAATTTCTAATCACCTTTGTATTTCAGCAGGAGTGTGAGCGTGTGTGTGTGTGTGTGTGTGTGTGTGTGTGCCAGTTGGCACTCCTAGGTCCTCACATGTGGTCATCAATTTGGGTTCCATTTGTAAATAAGAAACTGAACACATAAAAGTCTAGGTAAAAGCAATTTACATAAGATGCAACCAAACCATAGAGAGAAGGAACCAAAATTAAAAATTCAAATCAGAGCCAAGGAGTTAATCATGGATTTGCGCTGACTTACATGAATTACTATGTGGAGCCACCGATGGTAGCCCAGTTGATAGTATCCTCTGAATGAAGTTGAAACCATATGAATGAATATTTTGGGGTCAAGACTGTTGTGCATTAATAATTCCATGTAAGTTGACCCAATAAATCTGTGATTTCATTTCACCAGAAGATATAGTGGGTTCTGTTTCATAATAAGTGACTGTTTCCAAATTTCTTATGTGCCACATGCTATTCTTTAACAGAATTTGTCTTCCTATGACAAAGCAGCCTCCTTTGAAATTATAGATAATTACATACTACTATGTTGATCAATTTTATTTGTAATCTTTCAGAAGGAAATTTTAAATATAGGACAATAATGGAAGACTTTGCCAAAAAAATTGTTTCTCCATATAAAATCCAAACTTATTTTTATTGAAGTATAGATCATATAGATATGTCTATTTTAAAATAATTTCATTTTTAGAAAGAATTGAATGTTTTGTTGCATTATGAGAAGACAGCTTTCATTTGTAATCAATTAGGTAATAAATAGGTCCCCAGAAATTCTGAGACCTCTGACTTAGACACTGGAGGACTCTGAGAGACCAGTGATGAAGAGGGCACAACCTATGTCACACCTTCGTGTTGGGATGGGGGGGGTGTCATAACATCTATCAGTGTGTCATCTGACCACAAAGTAACTGATGCCAGGTAAGACTAGGCATGTGTAGTCTGTCAACACCGGTGAAAATTTCAAAAAGAACTTAAAAATTCAACACTTATAAAAAGTAGATTTGGAATCCATCTTCCGTTTTACAGAGAACACTTAGATTTCTCTTTGTGCTTTCCAGGATACCCTGAGAAAAAAAAAGACATGAAGATTCAGGACTCATCTTTTCTGTTGGTGTACAATCAACACCCTAAGGAACACAAATTTGTTTAAATGTTTGACTTCTGTTCTCTGTGCTGCAATTAATAATAAAATGGAAAGAATTTGCTCTGTGTTCTGAACTATATCTTCCAAAGGCAAACTTCACCCTAGCAGCCTCTTAGGCTCAGGGAAACCCTCACCTTCCTCCCTTCATCAGGGACTCTAGCTCCATATGGGCAACTCAAGGAAAACAGTCGTTAATACTCTCCCAAGTTATGGGCGGTGGGCATAGAAACCAATATTTCAACATTTTGAGAATTCTGAATGAGACCTAATGTTTATGAACTGTGGTTTTCCTTTGTCAGTGGGACTCTAAGAATCATTTTGGGGACAAAGGAGATATGGATAGCTTTAAATGTGACTAGTTGAACTCGTAAATCAAATGAACTGAGAAAAAATAGTATCACTCAGGATGACAGAATAAAACCTTGAGACGCTCTGTTGGAAGAGGAAACGGGGTGATCTGGAGGGGTGCTGGAGCAAACTGGATTGATGCCTCATAAGTGTTGCATGGCCAGAGTCATCTTAAAATCCAGATGCTGCCTTCACTGCTAGGCTCTTTCCTCTATTTCAGGAACCAGTTGCTCATATATACCTTAGTTTATGAACTTTATAGACTTATACTAGCACTGTGTACAAGTTTACATACAAGGCCATTTATAGTCATATGAACCTTTTATTGTAGACCTGCCTTCAGATTGTGCACATTTTTCTACAACTGGCTCTTACTTATCCCTTATAGTTTTACTTTAATCATGGTACTTGAAGTGATTATGAGACCCTATGTATATACATACATACATACATACACACACACAAAGCAGCATACACATGTACACATGTACACATATACATATACATACATATACCCATATACACATACATATACATACACAAACACACATATGCATGACACACATATACACACATACACACATATACACACATGCATATTTAATGTCATCAAAGTATAATATATAAAGCTATTTAAATCTAAGAATTTATCCTATTAGATAATTCTGGTCTGTTGCACCTGGTTTGCAGACATACCCATCAAATTAAAGAGACTGAAGTATAGCAGAAAAATTTTGGCTTTACGGGTACAGACTCAAATCAAGAAAGGTGATATTCTCCATGGTGTGCACGTTGATATAAAAATGGCCTTACATTAAGCCAGCACAACTTTTCATACTACTAGGAACCTACAATATACAGACATTCTAGGCAAGTCTTAAGTTATGGATGAAAAATTAGAGCATTCACTAGTATATTTGTTGCTTAGCTAACTCAAAGAAATTCATCATTTTCTATGCATAATGACTCATAGTGGTTAGTCAAGCAAAGACACAGTGAAAGTTCATTTCACAAAGTATCAAGAATAGCACAGTAATGAAATACAAATGTTCAGACAACTTCATAGCAAAAAATACTCACAACCCCAAACACTAATTTCAGCATTTATTTATTTTATAAACTATCAAACACAGCTTTAAAATGTGATGGGCATTATTCTCCAATATCAGGAAAACACTCACTGAAATACAGGGCAAGCCCAAAGCATTCCTGCTAAAGAAGCAAGACAAAAGTGTCCACTATCTTCACTCGAATTCAGTATAGCACCTGAAATCTCAGCCAAAGCCATAAAACAAAAAAGAGAGGGAGGATATGGATACGAAAAGACTCTAAACTGTCCCTGTGTGCAGATGTGATCCTAGATAGAGAAGACCCTGAAGACCACATTTGAAACATTCAGCAAAGTGTCGATTAGAAAATTAATCTACTATCACCTGTAGCCTACCTGTATGCAAATAACATGCACATAAAACCAGGAGAACAACTCCTTTCTCAGATGTCTTAAAAAATTACCTAGCAATAATATATCTAACCAAAGAGCTGAGATACTTTTAAAATTAAAAGTGTTAAAACACTGGGAAAAAAAAGAAGATGCTAGAAGAAGAAAGCCCCACCTCACTGTGCTTATGGATTGGAAGAATTAATATTGTGAAAATGTCTGCACTACCTGTAACTGCCTGAAGTTACATCGAACAGGTTACCTGGAATAGAAGCTGGGGATGTATGGGAAGGCGGCAAAAAGAGATGGAGACCAAGACAATACCTGCTGTTCAATGTCTCAAAGTTTAATGGAGGATTCCAAATATATAGGCAGAGGAAAACCCTTCCCCAAAGGCTGGAAGCTTCTCAGCAGAACTGGCTCAGTTGCTCTGCAGGTGACCAGTGTTTCTCAGGAAATGCAGGTCCTGGAAGAACAGTGGGCTTCACCTGGGTCTGAGCACTCCACCCTAGGTGGAGGGGATTATGGCTAACACAGGAGTTCTGAGAGAGGAACTTCACCTTGGTCCATGTCAAGTTCCTATCAGGTGGCATGGCACCTCAATAAGGCTCTCTACAACTACCAAAAGCAATTATCTAATCCTCAGCTCAACTCCAAAATCGTTCTTCAACAATATAAACAAACTTAAGATTTATATGGAAGCACAAAAACTCTTGGAACTAAATTTCATATTGGATCAAATGAATAGTGCTATAAGTAATTTCACAGCTGATTTGAAGTTAGACTACTGAGCCATAGTAAAATTAAGCAAGTGACCTCCTCCCCAAACTCTAATCATCATACCAGACTAAAATCTGAAACGTAGATCAATACAACAGAACTGAAGTCCTAAGATTATAAACCCTTACAGATGCAGCCACCTGGTTTTGAATATCTATATGCTGGAGAAATATCTTCAAGAAAGGAATATCCAAAACCAACAAATGGTTTTGGAAAAACTAGAAATTAACTTGCAAAAGAGTGACCTAGATTATTTTCTTTAAAAGAACCAACTACACATGCATCAAAGATCTTGTCATGAAAACTGAATGGCAGTTATTAAGAAAACAACACATGCTGGTGTGGATGTGGGCATCAGGGAGCCCTCATACATGCTAGAGGGAGTATGAAGTGGTCCAATCTCCATGAAACTGAGTACAGAGTCTCCAAATCAACACCATGGGCATGGTGCACATCTTTTGGTGTGCCCTGGATCAACACCACTGAGATATGTGCATATCTGTCAGTGTGCCCTTTATCAACACCACAGAGATATGCATGCACATCAGTGTGTACTGCAGCACTATTTACATCAGCTGAGTGCCCAGACTTGCTTCAGTGTCCATCAGCAGTGGAAAGGGAGAAGGAAATTAGCGATAGCCGCAGTGGATTATTTTTTTTCATATCTAAGGAACAAAACTATGTTCTTAAGATCTTGGCTACAACTGGAAGCAGTCATGTTAAGTAAATTCAGTCAACCTTACAAAGACAAATATCCTGTGTTTTCTCTCACTTGTGGTTCTTAGATTTGGGGCAAATATATAAAATCATGCATGTATATACAACCTGGAAGGAGAAGTAAAATATATAAAATCATGTATGCATGTATGACCCAGAAGCAGAAGTAAAGTGGTCTCAAGGAAACACGGGGACTATTGGGAGAGATAATGAGAAGGAGGTGGAGCCTTGAGAGGAATAAACTCACAGTTTATTATACACTGATACAAAGATGCCCTCAAATAAGTCAGAGCAATGTACAGTGACAATGTGTCAATGAAACCCAAACATATGAGCATACACACACACACACACACACACACACACACACACACACACACACACATACTGACATCTCCATTCGCCATTAATATTTGTTACTTTCATATACATGTACTGTATTTACACAATCTTGTTCCTTTCCTTTCTTCCCTCCACCTTCCTCTTTGGTCTCACCCACACTCCCTCTAAATTCATGCTCTTTTTTTTCTTTTTTGCGCTTGAATGAAAGAATGTATAATAGAACCTGCTGAGTCTGCTTAGTTTCAGAAACCATTTTCTCAGTGGCCCTGTCCTTGGGGACCAGCTTCTTCACACTCCTTTGCATCTATGTCTACAACCCAGCATTCCCTTGTTCTCTTCTTGAGATAGAATTTCTCTCCCCATCTAGCCCAGGTTGCCCTTAAGTCTATGATACCCATCTTGCCTCATTAGTGCTGGGATTATAGAGATGTCAGCAGGCATGGTACAGGGATCTTCTCAGATGGCAAAGCTCGGCTTCCTTTTCCGGCATAATGCATTCCTTACTCACGTCCATTTTCTACACTCCTGCGCCCCATCAGGCTTCTCACAGAGGAGGCCCTGACTCACTTTTTGGAGTTTCTGCACATAGGTGATGTGCAACGTTCTTATCTCCAAAAGATGCTGGGCTCTCTACCTTCACAGCATCCCAGATTGAATAACAGGGTCTTCATTTAACTGACTGAATCTAACCACAGTACAGGATGTTAATAGGTTCGTCCATATTAAAATTTCTTTTCTGCTTTTGACTGGCATGAAGGATATGGTAGAGTTTCGTGTTACATTATCCAGTTCATCTAGAATTCTTTCCTTTGATTACTCTAGTTCTGGCAGGCCAGGACCCATTCTATGCATTTTCTTTACAAGCACATCTCTAAGTGTTTAAGCCTCTCTCCAAAAGGTGAAACCCTTTTGTCAGTGGTAAACCACCTGTTTAAGTCACTTTCTCATGTTAGTACTGTTCAGTCTGCATGTTCATATAGTAGGTCATTATCTTAAAACAATTTTCTGCTGAATATAGTATCATATACTGTTGAATCTCAGCAGTCGATGCTTACACTTGGGTTGTTTTGACATTTTCTTTGAGGCACCAGGTATTTAGGGATAGGTTGTTTATGAGGATCAATGTTCTAGCCCAGATCCATCGATTATGAACTCAGACCTTTCCACCACTGGCATTCTATCAACCCGATTAGAAAGATTGAGAAATCTACAAGCCAGGAGTTTTTGGACTCATCAGCTGAGATGGTTGCTACTTGACTATCCTCCATGGCATTGATTCGATCTGCTGGCCAGCTGATGGCCCACTGAAAAATATACTTAGTACTGAACCATGCACATTTTTGTGATATACCTCTTTTCTCCAAGGAAACACAGAACAATCTATATTTTCAATATTTTAAGTGGATATAGTTGGGGAGCACAAAAGACTTCAATATGGGGATGATGAGAAACAATGTTTGAATAACAATATTTATTTGCATTAGAAATCTTTGGACATTTTTGACTTTTGTTGGGAAATACACTTTTCATATATAATGAGAAATTAAATTGTTTGTTATGTTTCAGTCATTGAGTTTGATATTTAATGATCTTCCTCTTTCCAACCTCATTTTATATGAAGCATTTCTGGCCCTTCAGCTTAGGAGATATCTGAACTATAGGAAAAATGTGGAGAAAAGACTTCGTATCCCCACTTTTCTTCAAAATTAAATGAAATTTTCTATATTTTAGAAGAGATAAATGTTAAGCCACCATTTCTAGAAAATCTGTGGTGAAATTCTGATGACATTATTAGATACAGTTGTTTATTTCTGGACATATTTCACTTTTAAGTGGAGATCCAGAAGTACTGTAGGTTCATTGGGAGAAGAACTGTTTATACTAGATTGAGGTTGTCAGATGTCCTGGATGGTTTGAAAGAAGTTAGAAATGTTCCAGAAATAGGAAGGGGAGAGGGTGCTGGGAAATCCATCCTATCAAAACTAATTCAAAGGAAATAAGAAAACCAAGATAAAAGAAAACATCAAACAGCTGATAATACCAGGAGAAAATAAGAAATTGAAGAGATTAAAGCTCAGGTTTAATTCCCAATCACATTTGTATTTCAGCAGGAGTGTGTGTGTGTGTGTGTGTGCGTGCGTGTGTGCGCGTGTGCGCACGCACGTTTGTGTGTGTGCACGTGCATGCGTGTGTGTGTGTGTGTGTGTGTGTGTGTGTGTGTTGTTGTTGTTGTTGTTTCCTTCCAGACAATGAGCACAGGATAATACATTCCAAACAACAAATTGTCTCAGCTACTTTTTGTAAAGTCCTCCCACAAGCATGAGAAAACGCTTGAAGATTATTTTCGCTATTTTCTATTTATTTAAGAACTAAAGTCTTAGTTTAACTTTCACATTTCTGCTCCTGCCATACTCTTCTGATGAATGACTAAACATCGAGTTTAAAAGCTTGAGAACCAGAATGTTTAGAAGTGATTAATAATCATGTGGCTCCGTTCCTCTCAGTATAGACTCTGCATCCAGGACGAGTGCCAGACGTCTCAGAAGAAAGAGTATCAAGTCTTACTTACCAAATGCAATTGTTCAAGTGTTTCCTTTTAGTTGAGATGAACCGTAAGCCCAGAGATTGTGTCAAGAAGTAAGCGCTTTAATTCTTGGCTGCTAAGGATTAATTACAATATGCCCATGTAAGACATTGAGATATACTGCTAAGAAGAGGCTCAGTTGTTATTAATTTATGTCTTAAAATTATTGGAGCTTCATCAGTCACTAAACGTGCTCAAGCTTCTACTCCATTATGATGACTTTTTCTTATACTTTGGTATTTATTATTAGCCTACAAAAAATCTAAATGCAAAATAAATACACAGATGATTTTTTTACTTGATTGTCAAACAAAAATGTATGTACATAGTCCAGGTGTGAGAGATAAAAGCTTGAATATGTGAGTTAGTAATACAAATATATTCAGGAACTTAAGCATACTTGTTTATATTTATCCAGACCTACATAAGAACAGGACTAGGACTGAGTACTGTCTTCTAATAGTTACCACTCTTTCTAGGAAGTTTAAGGAGGAATTGATCCAAGAAAGGATTATCTTTTCTGTTTAGTTTCTATCTTCTTTTCCAATATGGGGTTTTGTCTTAATTCAACCCTCCCCCGCCCCCTCCCCCAGTGGAAGTTATGCCACAGGCAGACTTTTTTATTTTATTTTATTTTATTACATTCTGTTCATCTGTGTCTTCAGAGACTAGTCATTTCAGGACCCTTTTGAGTCATAAAATAAGAAAGGAAACACTTTTCCCCTCTCCTTTTTTTTTTTTTTTTTTTTTTTTTTTGCCTTTACTCCTGTGTTTGATTGTTTGATTATAGAATTTGGGCACCTTCTTGAAGATGAGGACATAGGATGAGGTCATAGAAAGTAGATTCCTTTCATTGTATAATTGTATAACTAGATATGAAGATTCTTCTTCTTCTTCTTCTTCTTCTTCTTCTTCTTCTTCTTCTTCTTCTTCTTCTTCTTCTTCTTCTTCTTCTTCTTCTTCTTTCTTCTTCTTCTTCCTCTTCCTCTTCCTCTTCCTCTTCCTCCTCCTCCTCCTCCCCTTCTCATTTTCCATCTCCTCCTCCTCCTTCTGTCACTGAGTAGATCCAGTATGTATAGGAACCATGGGAGTGATTTGGATGTGGTATTGACTGACTCATCCTTCTAGCTAAGTGAGATAGCTGGTTTGCCACTAATTATCACCCTGAGGTGTCAGGGGAAGTATGATAGAATGACAAAGACCATCACCACTGTCATTGTGGTGCCTGTTCTAGTGTCTCCTCTAAAACACACCAAGAACGAGGCTCATGTTAGATGACAATATTCTACTCCAGACCTGTTTCACACTTAACCTGAGCATGGGGTGTGGACACAAGACTTCTGAAAGTCCTCTGCACGTTTATTTTTATTTTTATTTATTTTTTATATTGATCTGGCTTCTTTTAAGTTCACAACTGAGACACTGTGAGTCTTATGGAGCATTCTAACTTTAAAGAGATGAGAAAGACTTGGAAGCCCTGTGATGAGACCCACCCCTTCCTCATGTAAATTCTTCATTACCTGTACATGGAAGCATATTTGGGATGAACAATCCATGTGATTCACTTCTTAGCTTCTAGAATGTTTCCTGTTTCCATGCAAAGGCACAAAGTGAAATGCTCAACTGGGAGACAAAGAGATTAAACTCTTATGTAAAATTGAAGTCTTACATAACTTTAATGAATTGACAAAGTCTTTTGGGGGAGGAGGGAACAGCTCTAGATGGCAAACATACGCAATGGATTTAGTCAAACAACATTTTGGCAAGGATAGCACGATTTTGTAACGGGGTAGGGACCAATGAAATGTGAGGAAAGTATGGTTAATGATCTCCAGTTATTGGTTAAAGAAGTATATTAGAGCGAGTTTCTCTGCACATAGATCACCTTTCCTATCAACCCCACTAGCCTCTGGCAAAATGAAGTGGGTAACCTTTCTCCTCCTCCTCTTTGTCTCCGGCTCTGCTTTTTCCAGGGGTGTGTTTCGTCGAGAAGCACGTAAGAATTTTATGTTCTTTCATCTCTACTTTTATTATTCCTAGTAATGGAAGTATGATATTTTTAAATAGTTAAATTTTTCTTTAGTGCTGATTTCTAGAAGATGATTATTATGATTATGATTTGCATCTGAGAACCCTTATGCTGTTATCTTATTAATTTATTTTAGATATCTTTAATGACAATAATGGGGGATTTTTGAAAGCTTAGTTTTAAATTTCTTTTAATTTAAAAAAAATGTTAGTTAGAATGACTTAAATTACATCAAATTCAGCTGAATTCATTACAGCCTTAAAGGGTTTGCCTGTTCTTCCATGTTACACTGAAAACTAAAAGTGTGTTTTACTAATTTTATAAATGGAGTTTCCATTTATGTTTACTATTGTCTTAGTAGATATTTACAAGCATAATAGAAGCATTAAACTTTGGGTTTGAATGCAATGTTATAAACACTTAACAGGTTTTAAAATAATATTTTTGGTGAAAGAATATAACTTTGAATGTAGTAGTAAGAAATCCTTGCCACCTTCAGGTTTTCCTGCAACGATTAGAGGCTGGCATCTTTGTGGAATAGCTTACATTAATGAAGAGGGAATGAAAAGCAGCATATTACAATCAGTTGTCTTCATCAATCTTTAAATACATTTTGTGTTTTTTCTCTCCATTTTCACAGACAAGAGTGAGATCGCCCATCGGTTTAATGATTTGGGAGAAAAATATTTCAAAGGCCTGTAAGTTAAAATGCTGAAAGTCCACTTAACGTTTTTTGATAGTATTAGTTCAAGTTCTAAAACACCTTTTCTCCCACCTTGAGTATGCAAACCGCAGAGCAGTGCTGTCCAATAGAAATGTGTGCATTAATGAAAAGACTATGAATCTGTGCTGAGCATTGTGGCAACCAGGGACATGATCAAATAATATTTAAATATTTAAAAATATTTAATTTTAATTAAATGTATCTAGTCATGTGTGGCTAATAAATACTTCCTTTCCTGGAGAGTATCTAGAGTTCACATGTAACTTGTTATGTCTGGAATCTTATTTTTATTTCTCGATTGTCAATGAAATGTAGGTTTGGGGGTAGCCCACTTACTAACTCTTTATGCAATAAGATCTCATGGTATCTTGAGAACATTATTTTGTCTTTTTGTAGTACTGGGTCCTTACATATGTGACGTAAGTAGTCTATACTTAAGTCACATCTCCAACCTTTTTTTTTTCTGTATTCTTTGTTTACATTCCAAATGATTTCCCCTTCCCTGGTTCCCCCTTCCCTATAAGTCCCATAAGCCCTCTTCCCTCAGCCCATTCCCCAATCAACCCCCTCCCACTTCTCTGTCCTGGTACTCCCCTACAATGCTAGATCAAGCCTTTCCAGGACCAGGGCCCTCTCCTTTCTTCTTCTTGGGAATGATATGATGTATGAGTTGTGTCTTGGGTATTCAGAACTTCTGGTCTAATATCCACTTATCAGTGACTGCATTCCATGTGTGTTCTTTTGTGAATGAGCTACCTCACTTAGGATGATATTTTCCAGTTCCAACTGTTTGCCTAAGAATTTCATGAATTTATTGTTTTTAATTGCTGAGTGGTATTCCATTGTGTAAATATACCACATTTTCTGTATCCAGTCCTGCATTGAGAGACATCTGGGTTCTTTCCAGCTTCTAGCTATTATAAATAAGGCTGCTATGAACAGAATGGAGCATGTGTCCTTATTGCATGCCGGGGAATCCTCTGGGTATATGCCCAGGAGTGGTATAGCAGGGTCCTCTGGAAGTGTCATGCCCAGTTTTCTGAGAAACTGCCAGACTGATTTCCAGAGTGGTTGTACCAACTTGCATTCTCACCAGCAGTGGAGGAGTGTTCCTCTTTCTTCAAATCCTCACCAGCACTTGCTGTCTCCTGAGTTTTTAATCTTAGCCATTCTGACTGGAGTAAGGTGAAATCTCAGGGTTGTTTTGATTTGCACTTCCCTAATAACTAATGATGCTGAACATTTCTTAAGGTGCTTCTCAGCCATTTGAATTTCTTCAGGTGAAAATTCTTTGTTTAGCTCTCTACCCCATTTTTTTAATAGGGTTATTTGGTTCTCTGGAGTCTAACTTCTTGAGTTCTTTCTATATATTGGATATTAGCCCTCTGTCAGATGAAGGGTTGGTGAAGATCTTTTCCCAATTTGTTGGTTGCCGTTTTGTCCTTTTGACAGTGACCTATGCCTTAAAGAAACTTTGTGAGGTCCCATCTGTCAATTCTTGATCTTAGAGCATAAGCTACTGGTGTTCTGTTCAGGAACTTTTCTCCTGTGCCCATGTCCTCAAGGGTCTTCCCCAGTTTCTTTTCTATTAGTTTCAGTGTGTCTGGTTTTATGTGGAGGTCCTTGATCCACTTGAAGTTGAACTGGAGGTCAGCATGCAGTAGAATGTGAATTGATCCATTCTTATCTCCAACCTTAATAATGTTTTAATGTATTAAACATTAAAGAATGAGTATTTCATTTATTTTTAAAAGGCCAATAGTGTGATGCATTCCAATTAACAGAGGTGTATGGATTAGAAAAGAAATAATTCAAAGAACTTATAAAATATCTAGCCTTGACAATGAATATATTTAGCAAGTAGTTTGCTTATTTTCCTCATTTTCATAAATCTATTGACACATACATGCATCTACATGATGTATCTACATACTTCAACATGGTAGAAATCCATATTCATTTTGTTTGGAAAGGCTGGTATTCCTGGCTGTGTCAGAGAATAGCTGACCACTATAGGCTTTCTAGATAGTTGTACTAAACTATTGAAAATATACACATACACAATAGGCTGTTTTGGAGAGCCACCTGCCCCACACTGAGGTTTTCTTTCTACATCTGCTTTTCAGAGTCCTGATTGCCTTTTCCCAGTATCTCCAGAAATGCCCGTATGAAGAGCATATAAAACTGGTGAATGAAGTAACAGACTTTGCAAAGACATGCGTTGCCGATGAGTCTGCCGCCAACTGTGACAAATCCCTTGTGAGTAGCTTCTGCTTCTGAGGATCTACTTTCCTGCTTTGTGGAATTCTGAGTGTTTCAAAGGAAAGTGAATCACGACTCCCTCACTTTAGGCCTGGGAACACTGTGGCAGAGCAGGCAGAGAGATTGTTAGAGCCAGGGCGATGGGAATTTTGCTATGGGGCTCCTTATCCTAGAAATTGCAGAAGCTACACTCAAGAAGTCTCCCCAACATGGCTACCCAGATGGAAGCTTGACAGTAACAGTGACAATAGACATGCTGAAGTGGATGAGGGAAAAACAAGAACTAAACCCTACACAAAGAATGATAGGCAACTGAGAAGTGCAGAGAGCAGGACGTCACCTTCTTTGAGGAAGAGCACACCAATTGCCCATCCAATACCATTGGTCATCCTTAAAATATACATGTAAATAACATCATACAGACTAAGCAGGCTACATTTAGGAACATATATGTATTTACATGAACGTATAACCATGTAACAATGAATGAAAAATGAGGTCATGGATCTGAAAGAGAGCACGAAGGCTCACATGAGAGGCTTGGAGAGACAAAAGGGAAGGAGGATTGTATTCTTCTTCAGTTTTACAGGAAGGTAGTAAACAGACTTCTCCCAAAGTTGCCAAGCCTGTGAGGAGCTGTGTGAACATGTTCCTTCTGAGCATGTGTTGACCTGCTCCTCACATCTATTGAGATTTTTTTTTAATTATAATGACTTTGCTCCTAGCTTTTAGTGTCAGATAGAAAACACAGAAGGCAGTTTTCCTGAAGGGCATTAGCTCCTTCCTTCTTTGTTTTATCCAACATATACAATACTGTGTCACTTGATAATCATGTTTTGAAAATGTAACTAATTTCATCAACAATTTTTTGTAATACTTAAATTTATTTTAAGTGGTATGTGAAAGCAGAAAATTTATATATCGTTCAATGTGTTATGGATATTTCAATATACATATCATGTATGTACATACATACAAGGTACATGTTTTCATCAATAAATTTTATCAGCACACTTGGTTTCAATGCTGCTCTTTGGCTATGAAAAAAGTTGGGTACTGGCAGGAATTTGACCTTTCTGTCTTCCGCCCTTAGCACACTCTTTTTGGAGATAAGTTATGCTCCATTCCAAGTCTCCGTGACAGCTATGGCGAGCTGGCTGACTGCTGTGCAAAACAAGAGCCAGAAAGAAATGAATGTTTCCTGCAACACAAGGATGACAACCCCAACCTGCCGCCCTTTGAGAGGCCAGAGGCTGAGGCCATGTGCACCTCCTTCCAGGAAGACCCTACCACCTTTATGGGACAGTGAGTACCCAGGCTTCTAGGTTTAAGCTTAGACTGGGCCATAGGTCAGTCAGCGGCACTTATGCTAATAGTTATGAACCCCTAAACATCCAACATTCAAAACATTCAAAACATCCTGGGATGTGTTGAATGATTTTTAAAAACACGATATTTGATAATAATATTTGATACCACAAAACTATATCCAACAGCAATAAAAAGATCAATGGTGTTTTGATCTTGAGAACAGATAGGACCTGTGTGAAATATCTGGGACTGAGAAGTTACAAAATATTCTGTTGGTGTTCATGTGTGCATGTGCTTATACATGTGTGTATGTGTATGCCTGTGTATGTGTGTGTTGTTCATGTTCTCTAGATCAATTTCATTTTAATCATCAACATTTCATCACCTAAATTTATCTACTTACCAAAAATGCACATATCTGAACACACACACACACACACTCAAATCTCTTTTCTCACTTAACAACAAAGGCCATCACTCATGCATGGGTGGCCACACTGAGTGAAACTCGTCGATTACAGATCTCACGTGTACCCAAGGGTGTGGGGTGTCTCTAATCATTTCTGTTGTGTACTGTGCTGTGGGAAATGACTGCCCAATTTCTTCTCCTTTTCCCCATAACTCAGCTATTTGTATGAAGTTGCCAGAAGACATCCTTATTTCTATGCCCCAGAACTCCTTTACTATGCTGAGAAGTACAGTGCAATTCTGACCCAGTGCTGTGCAGAGGCCGACAAAGCAGCCTGCATGGGCCCGAAGGTAATCCCAGGAAAGATGAACGAAGGAGTTGCTTTGTATTCCAACCTCAGAACTGGATCATCCTATGGCTAGATTCAGGAGACTCGACTTTCCGAATGAACCGTCTCCTTCTTCTTAAGTTACCAGTGGATTTTCGTTCTTATGCCTTCCTTCCTTTTTTCTAAAATTTGGCAGTGGTCAGAAGAGGGGGTTCTTGTATATGTGTTACTTGTCCTCTCTTTCTTCATGGGAATGATGTCTGCAGTAGAATACTCTTTGTCAAGCTGTGCAGAAACGGCTAGACTTCTTTTTTTTTTTTCTTTTATTTTTTGACCTTCTCTGAGACTTCTCAGGAGCTAAAATTTAAAGCAGTGAATTTTTACTGAGGCTAGAAGTTTGAGTTCATTCCTTTCTTCCAGGAATATTTGTTACTTGCATCATTTGATTTTTATAATCACTTACTGATTTTATGAAAGTTAATGGAGGAAGGACTAAAGTGGATTAATCATAAAATTAAAAATCAGTTCAGGTATATGTCCTGGGACATCTCCTTACAGGACCCTTCTCTCAGCAGTGTCTCCAAGATGCTTTAAGTAGCAATGACCTGACTGATTTTCTTTTCCCTTAGGTATCAAAATAATTATTTGCCAAGAGGGAGGACTTGTGCATTGAGGTGTCAATTATCTTTTTAAGTTTTCATTTTGATCAAAGATCCAACAAACATGCACAAGGTCCTGATTTCAACTCCTCCCCAAACAAATCAATTATTTTGGTATCGGGCTGACTGAAACTTTGATTCTCTCTCTCTCTCTCTCTCTCTCTCTCTCTCTCTCTCTCTCTCTCTCTCTCTCTGTGTGTGTGTGTGTGTGTGTAAAAATAACCTTTACCATTTTTTAACTGGATTATTTGTTGTAGCTTGATGCAGTGAAGGAGAAAGCCTTGGTTTCATCTGTCCGTCAGAGAATGAAGTGCTCCAGCATGCAGAAATTTGGAGAGAGAGCCTTCAAAGCATGGTACATGACTTTTCTTTAATATCATAGTTCATGTCTTTCTGATGGTGGTTGTCCAATCCAAAAGACTGTGCCTTTATAAGGTACTTTATGAGAAGACAATAGAGGTGAAATCAGAATAGTAATAATTTGACATTTTTGTCTAATTGTTTTGTTTTAAATTATCAAAGAATTTAGAAGACTTTTTTTCTAAGAGAATATAGGTATTTAAAATATCATTTGTTTATAAAGACTGGGACTCATTTTCCAAGCTTACGTAATAGAGTCCTAGTCAGGGTTTATATTCCCTATGTCTAAAAGTGACTTTTCTATGTCCTGATAATTGAATTTAGCCATCAATCAAACTAGTTACTACTTTGATTTTTTTTACAGCTCCAATTGTGCCCTTAATCTCATGTTTGTGTTTGACCCTCTTTATTTTATAAGCTGCAGCTGAGTCTGGGAGCATCCTTTAATATGGAAGCCAAGAAAGATAAGCTTGCCCTTCTGCTGCCTCACGTGTCAGTCAACAATGAATCAACACAATAGGAGAGAACATTGAGACAACATTGTGTGTGTTGTCTAGGAACTGTCAGCACAATTATCCTCACTAAGTCATTCCTACTATCCAAATTATTACAGACAAAGCAAGTTCAACATGAACAATGCACTGTTACCCAGGCTGTTACTGGTTCCTGCAAGGGAGCCTAGTGGAGTTAGGATGAAGATCATTTTAGAAAGAGAATCTTGGCTTTTGCCATGAGCTTAGAGGCTGTCTGCTGGAACAGGTTCTTGGCAGGAGGATGATTATTAGAACTCTCTAGTTCTCTAGGAATTAAGAATTTTCCCCCACTGAACATTAGGATTTAGAGAAATATGTCTTGTGATGAAAGATGGTGAATCTTCATTTCCAGACAAGGAAATGTTTTCATGCCATTATGTAATTTAATCTCCTAGATCCTTGATTCCACATGTTGTAACACTCTAAAAGCTAATGCCTGCTGGTGGTCACAGTGCTAAGATAGGAGCAACCCGGAAACAGAAGTCAGATAAGACTTAAAGATTCACTGCTGCCACTTTGGGGAAATCTTGCCTGCTTTTAATTCAATGCAGCCTTAGCTTTTCATGCACCACCCCTATTCTTTTAGTAGACAAATCTGCCAAAGAAAAACATAAGTGTCATCCCAGACTAGCATGACAATAGTGAATTTTTATAGATTGTTCAATTAAGTTGGTTTTGAACTTCAAAACAGTTTATAGCAGGTTTTGAACTTGTTAAAAATGGTGTCTTTTTTTTTTTTTACTGCTTTCATACGAATACAATATGATAATAATTCATTGATGGAAATTCCTTTTTTTTTTTTTTTTAGGGCTGTAGCTCGCATGAGCCAGACATTCCCCAATGCTGACTTTGCAGAAATCACCAAATTGGCAACAGACCTGACCAAAGTCACCAAGGAGTGCTGCCATGGGGACCTGCTGGAATGTGCAGATGACAGGGTAAGGAGCCATCGCATGCTCAGTCAGTGAGTGCACCTGCTTGGCTTCATCAGAGAACACTGCTGTCTGCTGGTGTGGCCTTTACCCTCCCAAGCTCTCCGTGGTTGCTGCTACTTTCCGGAAAAACATAACAAAACAAAACAAAAACAGAAAACAAAACCATAATAGTACCAACAGTAAAAAAGTTTTCTGTATAATTTAATGACCTGAAACTCCTTTCTTCAGTCACACCTTGAGACGGCTTTAGTGGAACAAGAACGAGAAGCCACAAATGTAGATTCCTAAGATGTTCTGGCGAGAGAAGCAGGGCTACACATCCTAAAGAGAGGAGAGGCTTTTACAAATGTGCTTATCTGCCCTTTCCCCTAATTTATTGTCTGTGTTAAGTACATACAAATTCACTGTGATTTCATTTTCTCCAACATTGTCTATCCTATTATCTCCCATCCCTCCCCGCTACAAAAACTAAAAATATAATCAAATACCAGAATCCTCTTCTACCATAGTACCTTCTGGAAAAGTGGAGGCAGATATTTTGTGTACCTAAGCAAGCCCTGTAATTATGCTCATTACTGATACATATCTTGTTCCAGAACAGTCTTTCTTGGATCCGACTGGAATGTTTTGGTCATAGTATCTCTGAGTCTACAGTCTCTGCAGCACTGCGGGGCTGAGCATGTGTTTACAGAAGCCACTTTGGTTGGATATGGTTTGGAGCAGGATGAATATGTTTTCCCCACATGACAGAGGTACAGGGACAAAATGTAGCCAAGATAATTCCTCTGAAGCTTTGGTTTTCCATTCTCCCAGGCGGAACTTGCCAAGTATATGTGTGAAAACCAGGCAACCATCTCCAGCAAACTGCAGGCTTGCTGTGATAAGCCAGTGCTGCAGAAAGCCCAGTGTCTCAGTGAGGTAGAACATGACACCATGCCTGCTGACCTGCCTGCAGTGGCTGCTGATTTTGTTGAGGATAAGGAAGTGTGCAAGAATTACGCTGAGGCCAAGGATGTCTTCCTGGGCACGTGAGTGTAGCAGGACTTCTGTGGCTCTCAGAAAAATAATTCACCCTTACTATTCTTAGCCTTCAAAATTTCCTTGAAAAGTGTTTTAAATAATTTAAAATATTTTGTATGAAATCGTATGTGCCTTCAGCGTAAATTCAATGTTCCTTACTTCACAAGAATATTTCTGGAAATCTTTAGAAATATGCCATGAATATATGCATTTTAATTACCACTTCATTATAGTTATGAACATAATTCTTAAATATATAATGTATAGGAATATATTACCGATGTATCTTCTTACCTATCCAGCTCTATCTATTTCTGTGATGACATCAAGAATTTCTATCTATCTATATGCTTATATGTCAACATGACACTAGATTTTTCATACTTGGTTGAAAAGACCAGGATGTCACAGTGTGGCAAGTCTTGATAGCAAATGACAATATGTTTTCAGTAAGTGCAACAATTATTTCCATTCTACAACTGAGGAAGTTAATGCACTGATAGTAATTTGTCCATGCAGAATACTAAATTAGGTTTCAGTGTCAAAGTTGAAACCTGGGAAGAGTTCTCTTGGGTCCCGTGTTCTTCCTGCCTAGTTTTTAGCATGGATCTCAGTCCCATGCTGAATGCCTGGGATGAGCATCACTGTTGAGGTGGTCATGTGACTCTGTTACCTGCTCATTTACTTGACTCAGTCTATGTCCTTCTCAATTAGGTTTTTGTATGAATATTCAAGAAGGCACCCTGACTTCTCTGTATCCCTGTTGCTGAGACTTGCTAAGAAGTATGAAGCCACTCTGGAAAAGTGCTGTGCTGAAGCTGATCCCCCTGCCTGCTATGGCACAGTGGTAGGTTTCCATAGGCCAAGGACACCTGCAGTGTTAATGGAGCTTTCTACAAGGAGAAAGGGAGAGAGGAATTCATGATAATGAATATGTAGGTCAATGCAGAGGTTTTCTTGTGATGGAGGCAAGTTTGAGCTCTTTAACTTCTTCAACATCATAGGAGAAACTTTTAGGATAAAATACAAGGAAACCTTGAACAACTGCTCTAGAAAAGGAAGGTTCAAAGAGACGAAGGAATCTTTACTTATACAACATCTTTATTGCAGCTTTTCCTTTTTTACACTTCTGAGAATAAAATTTGAGAACAAATTCAAATGTCAACTAAAATTGATTTATTTAACTTAGATTGAAAGACCATTAATCTGTTGGAGTATACTGTCAACTATTAGAATTAATATCTCAAAGAAGTTTGTGAACTCTAGTTCTTTAAATGGCATTCAAAGATTTTGGAGAAGGTTTTGGAGTAGTTTTATGAGAAGTTTTACTTGAAAGTTTGTTGTGGAGGGCATTAGGACTCCTGTTAGTACATCTGGTTTCTGAAGTCTTTGAGACCAGAAGAGAGTTGTACTTTACAAACAAACTGCTGAATGCCAGACACCACTCAGTGATTGAGCCATGGAGTGGATGCTGTCAGAGACCTCAAGAGAGATCTTAGAGAGATTGCTAAAATGAAGGCCATCATCTAGTGAACTTATGCTATTCTCTAGGTGTAATTTTAATTTCATCTCCTTACTGGATAAGAGACCATATCTGGTGCTGAGGACACTTAGTGCAGTACAGTAGAGACAGGATCAGTCTGAATCTTGGATATGGGAAGAACAGTCACACAACAAGAAAATATATCAGGTGGCCTACTTCAAACAGTCATTGAATGCTAGAGCCTGAAGATGCTCATTTGACTTGTGCCAAATGACACTGCAAATAAAAGGAACAATTTAAATGAAAGGTGGCAGAGATGGCCCCAGAAGTCTCCTGACTTGTCTTTGGACAAAGGGACTGGAGTGGTGCAAAGTGACTTACACCAAAGTTACAGCAAGAGGGCTGTAAACACAATTCTTTTATTTTGCAGCTTGATGAATTTCAGCCTCTTGTAGAAGAGCCAAAGAACTTGGTCAAGTCTAACTGTGAACTTTACGAGAAGCTTGGAGAGTATGGATTCCAAAATGCGTGAGTAGTTTTACCAGCTAGTTTTTTCCTTGGTCAATTTGGGATTATTTAAAACACTGTACAGACTATCCAGCCTATGGATTTCACAATGAAAACATTATTTATAATCCCTATGTATCAAAAAATTCTGGGAAGGAGAAAATTTAGTTGGAGGGATGAAGAGGACTCTATTCCTGTATAATATAAACACTGTTCTCTTGGGAGTAGATGTTTTGAGGACTCAGCAAATCTTGATACATTAGTACTAGGAGTGTCCTTCAAGGGTTAGGTGGAATTTATGAGCAAACAATAGAACAATATTTAGTAGAAAAACAAGTAGCATGCTTCAGGCAGCAGAAACTCAAGAACTGATTGAAATGCTGAACACAAAAATATAACAAAAATATACATATCATATAAATGTTACCTGAATAAGAGTTCCCTTGGGAAAACATTGGACATTGGAGTTACAGGTAGATTTTGGTAGTTGTGACCTTGTCTTTCTATGGAATTTGCTTCTATAGATAGAGACAGAATGGCCTTCTAGAATTATTCCATAGAACTTTATCTATGGAAGCAAAGTGAGCATACTGGAAGAGCCACATTATTCCTTGTTCATTTCATATACAGTTTTAACATTCTTTTAGCTCTAAAGTTTGGAGTTGACACTTCTTCACCTGAAATACATTGACTTTTAGCAGTTGCGGTGCATTATTAAATGCAAGGTGTTATTAATTGCTAGACAATGTGTCAGGCAGACATTATTTCCTTTCATTTAATCCATGCATGGTTTCTAGTAAACCATCTCTCTTTTCACCTCTATCTTTTGAGCTTGTCACAATGGTGATATGTGTAAATTTGTGTTAGAATTTATTTAAAGCAGCACTGAGTACATTAATGCCATTGGACTAGAGAAATGTCACTTCCTTATGATTTTAGTAGAGATTTAAGACTAAGATCTTATGCTCCAAGTAGTTTTTTACAGCTGCTTGGTTCTCAGGACAAGGTCTTCTTCCAGTACTATGCTATCACCCTAGTAGTAAAGACACTTTGACTAGTGGGGACAAACACCTTAGTTCTGTTTGTGAATCTTCTGTTCTTGAAATATATTGCATCAGGCCAGTTTTCTACCTGGATTAAACAATGTAGATTATTTTTTTGCTACACAGCATTCTGGTTCGATACACCAGGAAAGCACCTCAGGTGTCAACCCCAACTCTCGTGGAGGCTGCAAGAAACCTAGGAAGAGTGGGTTCTAAGTGTTGTGGACTTCCTGAAGCTCAGAGACTGCCTTGTGTGGAAGACTATGTGAGTCTTTTAAACAGCAATAAGTTAATAGGGCTGGGTTGTTTTCTTTAGACCCAGATAAATCTAACTTTCAGGAGCAATGGGGTCCTAATATGTGCATATGTGTGTGTGGTATCTGGGTCATGGCCACCCCATATCTAAGAAAGAAACAGTTTTTAATAAGTCTCACGTGGGTAGTTTCCAAAGTTAGATGAATTTCTGGGCCATTCAAGGCTACATTCACAGTGGCTAACTCACTATGAAAGTTTTTAGTGCAACATATAGCAGATTTGTGGAATACTTGTGACCTTTCTGCTCTGCTTGTCTCTTCTGTAGCTGTCTGCAATCCTGAACCGTGTGTGTCTGCTGCATGAGAAGACCCCAGTGAGTGAGCACGTTACCAAGTGCTGTAGTGGATCCCTGGTGGAGAGGCGGCCATGCTTCTCTGCTCTGACAGTCGATGAAACCTATGTCCCCAAAGAGTTTAAAGCGGAGACCTTCACCTTCCATGCTGATATCTGCACACTTCCAGAGAAGCAGAAGCAGATTAAGAAACAAACGTGAGCAGTATTTTTTGTTGCATATATTTTCATATTGCATATGTATCGATTGTATATGTATGGACAATTTTTTTTTTGATGCAGTGATTATATTCCTTAGAGAGAAGTGTTTAGATGCTGGCATCACTGAGTTGAAAGAGTCTCAAAGATTTTTGCCTATGTGAAATTTTTTTTAACATCTTTCATTTGACTAATCTTTATTACTGTGAGTAAAATCACAGTAGAATAAAATTCTAGTGGAGGTACAAAAGAAGACACTAAACACTAGTTAATAGATAGAAAAACTGGTCATGGAAATCATAGGAGTATTTATTTCAAGGTATTTATAGCTAGCTGACCATGTCCATGTCAGGGGCAAGAAAACATCATGGGCATGACTTTTGAGAATAGAAGAAGAAAGAACTGGAAATGCACATGGGAGGTTTAAAACCTGCTGAAGGGAGAGGTTCCAATAGCACAGAATGAAGCAGGGTATTGTCATCACCTTTGGGGACCTGTCATCATGGTACCCAGACTGAGTTCCAAAACTCATCCCACACACAGCTCTATTTCTCTGGTACTGTTTGTTCCACTGATGTCAACAATAGAGACCCAGCAATCTCTTCTTGCTTGCCTTGTCAGTCTTTCTAGCCTCCCCATTATTAATGGGAAACAAATGGGGAAAATGTTAGAGGGAAAATTCCAGATATTAAGTGCAAAGACATAATTCTTTCAGGAGATTTCCTGATTCTAGGTAAAACCCATGTGGCCCACATTGATTGTTGTTCTATTTGATCTAGCCTTAGCAAAGTGGCACCTGCTACTACCCTCATGCACAGTCAAGATTCCTAAGGTTGGCAGTGGCATGGTCCTCAAAGCCAAAGTTACTTGGCTCCAAGGTTTATAACCTTATACTGTGGCCCCTCGCCTTCCTTCCTGTCTGATTTTCCTGCACTGGAGTCAACGTTTCCTCACTCTTCTTGCTTTCTGTCCTACTGCAGGGCTCTTGCTGAGCTGGTGAAGCACAAGCCCAAGGCTACGGATGAGCAGCTGAAGACTGTCATGGCTGATTTTGCACAGTTCCTGGATACATGTTGCAAGGCTGCTGACAAGGACACCTGCTTCTCGACTGAGGTCAGAGTCGTTTTTTGCATTTTGATAATGTTTGGTTTCTATTTTCTGTGCACATGGTCAGGTGTAGAGCTCCAGAATTCACATACACTTGTTCAATTTAGATTTTGTTTGCTATGTAAATGTAATATAAACTGACTTACATAGCTCTTAATTTTTAACTTCTACCATACTGCTGCCAATTAAATGCTTATTACCACTATTTGATTTCAAATTTTTGACACATGTGAACATAGTTAGAAGTACTTGTAAAGCCCAGAATCATTAATTCATTTAAACCTGGCCCTGAAATGTAACTTTTTGAATTGAGTTATTTTACACATGAATGGTGAACATTTACCATTACATGTCTGAATCATTTCACATTCCTTCCTGTGGCCTGACAGGATCCTTTTGATTTGAACAGAACATATGTCAGAGAGCCTGTTTTAGGAATTCCAAATAGAACTGTAATTAAGCAATGCAAGGCATGTGAATTTACTATGTTGTCGCTGATGGCTGTGAAATAAAAATCCTAATAGTCCTGCTAATACTTTTCTAACATCCATCATTACTTTGTCTTCAGGGTCCCCTCCTTGTCACTAGAAGCAAAGAAGCCTTATCCTAAACACATCACAACCACAACCATCTCAGGTAACTCTACTCAGGATTTATAAAATGTAATCATAATAATTTTTCCTAAAACGATAAAGATTCACATGGTCAAGCCACTATCTGGTACCCCTAGACTCACATATGGCCATCAATTTGGGTTCCATGCATAGATAAGAAACTGAACACATAAAAACTTAGGTTAATGTAATTTACAGAAGAGGCAACCAAACCAGGGAGAAAAGGAACCAAATTTAAAAATTCAAACCAGAGCCAAGGAGTTAATCATGGTTTTGCTGACTTACATGAACTACTATGTGGAGTCACCCATGTTCACCCAGCAAAGAGTATCCTCTAAATGAAGTTGAAACCATATCAATGAACATTTTGGGGTCAAGACAGTTGTGTATCAATGATTGCATGTGGTTTGACCCAATAATTCTGTAAATTCATTTCATCCTAAGATACAGAGTATTCTGTTCCAAAATCATTGGTCTGCTTTCAAATTTCTGATGTGCCACATGCTAAGCTTTAACAGAATTTATCTTCTTATAACAAAGCAGCTTCATTTGAAAATGTAGATAATTGCACACAGCTATGTTGATCAATTTTGTTTGTATTTCTATCTTTCGGAAGAGAATTTTAAATATAGGGCAATAATGGAAGACTTTGGCAAACAATTGTTTTTCCATATGAAAACACAAACTTATTTTTTTATTGAAGCAAAGAACGTATAGATATAAGGATATTTCAAAATTATTTTATTTTTAGAAAGACTTGAAATTTGTAGCATTCTGAGAAGACAGCATTCATTTGTAACCAATTATTTAGTAAGTAGATCCCCAGAAGTGGTGAGACCTCTGACTTTGACACTTGAAGACTCTGAGGGACCAGTGATGAGGAGGGCACAACCTATATCATACCTCATGTGTTGGTGTGAGGGGGTGTCATAACATATCAGTGTGTCATCTGCCCACCAAGTAACTGATGCCAGCTAAGACTTGGTTATGTGTAGGCCGTCTACACTGGTGAACATTGCAAAAAGAACTTAAGTAATTCAACAGTATAAAACATAGATTTGGAAACCATATTCCATTTTACAAAGAACACTTATGTTTCTCTTTGTTTTCTAGGATACCCTGAGAAAAAAAGACATGAAGACTCAGAACTCATCTTTTCTGTTGGTGTAAAATCAACACCCTAAGGAATTCAATTTTCTTTAAACATTTGACTTCTGTTCTCTGTGCTGCAATTAATAAAATATGGAAATAATCTGCTCTGTGTTCTGAACTATATCTTCCAAAGGCACGCTTCACCCTAGCAGCCTCTTAGGCTCAGGGAAACCCTCACCTTCCTCCCTTCATCTAAGTGGAGACCTATATCACACCTTCATGTATTGGAGTGATGGGGTGTCATAACATCTATCAGTCTGTCATCTGTCTAGGTCCATATGGGCAACACAATGAAAACAGTCATTAATACTCTCCCAAGTTATAGGCGGTGGGCATAGAAACCAATATTTCAACATTTTGAGAAATCTGAATGAGACCTAAAGTTTATGAACTGTGGTTTTCCTTTGTCAGTGGGACTCTAAAATTATGATGTGGACAAAGGAGATTTAAAGGATGACCAGTTGAACAGGTAAATTAAATGAAAGGAGAAAAAAGTTAATATCACTCAGGATGACAGAATAAAACCTTGAGAAGCCCTGTTGGAAGAGGAAACTGGGTGATCTGGATGGGTTTTGGAGCGCATTGAATTGATGCATCATAAGAGTTGCGTGGTCAGAGTCATGTTAAAATTTCGATGCTACCTTCACTGCTAGCTTCTTTTTTCTATCCCAGGAACCAGTTGCTCAAATATACTTTATTCTATGAGTTTTATAGACTTACCAAGTACTGTGTACTAGTTTACATACACGGTCATTTATAGTCATATGAAAGTTTTATTATAGACCTGGCTTGAGACTGTGCACATTATTCTACAACTGGCTCTTACTAATCTATTATATTTTCACTTTAAGCATTGCACTTGAAGGGATTTTGAGACCACATGCATATACAAACAGACACACACACACAGACATACACATGTGCACACACACACACACACACACACACACACATATACATGTACGAGTGTCTGAGTCGGAGTTTCTATTCCTGCACAAACTTCATGACCAAGAAGCAAGTTGGGGAGGAAAGGGCTTATTCAGCTTACACTTCTGAGTTGCTGTTCATCACAAAAAGAAGTCAGAACTGGAACTCAAACAGGTCAGGAAACAGGAGCTGATGCAGAGTCCATGGAGGGATGTTCCTTACTAACTTGCTTCCTCTAGCTTGCTCAGCCTGCTCTCTTATAGAACTCAAGAATAGCAGCCCAGAGGTGGTACCACCCACAAGGGGCCCTCCCCACTTGATCACTAATTGAGACAATGCCCCACAGCTGGATCTCATGGAGGCACTTCCCCAACTGAAGCTCCTTTCTCTGTAATAACACCAGCCTGTGTCAAGTTGACACACAAACGAATCAGTACAATGAGCATACACATACATATACCCACACATTCATATACATACATACATACATACATACATACATACATACGCATATCTATACATATAGACAAAGACATCCACACAAATACACACCAACACATACATAAACAAACACACATACACATGCACACACACACATACACACATGTATATTTAATGTGATCAAAGAGTAATATATAAAGCTATTTAAATCTAAACATTTATCCTATTAGATAATTCTGTTTTGTTGCATCTGGTTTGCAGACATACCCAGCAAATTAAAGAGACTGAAGTATAGCAGAAAAAATTTGGCTTTACAGGTACAGACAAACATAAAATCAAGAAAGGTGATATTCTCCATGGTGTGCATGTTGATATATAAATAGCCTTACATCAAGCTATACTACTAGGGACCTACAAGATACAAACATTCTAGGCAAGTCTCAAGTATTGGATGAAAAATTAGAGCATTCACTAATATAATTATTACTTAGCTAGCTCAAATATACTCAGAATTTTCTGTGCATAATGATTCATTGTGGTTAGTCAAGCAAAAACTGAGTGAAAATTCATTTTACAAAGTACCAAGTAATGAAATACAAATGTTCAGACAACTTCATAGCAAAAAATACTCACAATCCCTAACACTAATTTCAACATTTATTTATTTTATAAACTATCAAACACAGCTTTAAAAAACGTGATGGACACCCTTCTAAGGAAAACACTCACTGAAATACAGGGCAAGCCCAAAGCATTCCTGCTAAAGAAGCAAGACAAAAGTGTCCACTATCGTCACTCGAATTCAGTATAGCACCTGAAATCTCAGCCAAAGCCATAAAACAAAAAAGAGAGGGAGGATATGTATACGAAAAGACTCTAAACTGTCCCTGTGTGCAGATGTGATCCTAGATATAGAAGACCCTGAAGACTACATTTGAAACATTCAGCAAGGTGTCCATTAGATAATTAATCTACCATCGCCTGTAGCCTACCTGCATGCAAATAACATGCACATAAAACCAGGAGAACAACTCCATTCTCAGTTCCCTTAAAAAATTACCTAGCAATAATATATCTAACCAAAGAGATGAGATACTTTTAAAATTAAAAGTGTTAAAACACTGGAAAAAAAGAAGACACTAGAAGAAGAAATCCCTACCCCACTGTGCTTATGGATTGGAAGAATTAATATTGTGAAAATGTCTGCATTACCTGTAACTGCATGAAGTTACATCGAACAGGTTACCTGAAAGGGAAGCTGGGGGATGTATGGGAAGGCGGCAAAAAGAGATGGAGACCAAGACAATACCTGCTGCTCAATGTCTCAAAGTTTAATGGAGGATTCCAAATATATAGGCAGAGGAAAACCCTTCCCTAAAGGCTGGAAGCTTTTCAGCAGAACTGGCTCAGTTGCTCCACAGGTGGCAAGTGTTTCTCAGGAAGTGCAGGTCCTTGAAGAACAGTGGGCTTCACCTTGGTCTGAGCACTCCACCCTAGGTGGAGGGGATTATGGCTAACACAGGAGTTCTAGGAGAGGAATTTCACTTTGGTCCATGTGAAATTCCTGCCAGGTGGCATGGCACCTCAATAAGGCTCTCTACAACTACCAAAAGCAATGATCTAATCCTCAGCTGAATTCCTCGTTCTTCAAAGAAACACATAAACAAACTTAAGATTCATATGGAAGCACAAAAATTCTTGGAACTAAATTTCATATTGGATCAAATGAATAGTGCTTTAAGTATTTTCACAACTGATTTAAAGTTAGACTACTGAGCCATAGTAAAATTAAGCAAGTGACCTCCTCCCCAAACTCCAAGCATCATACCAGACTAAATCTGAAACGTAGATCAATACTACAGAATTGAAGTCCTAGTTATAAACCCTAACAGATACAGCCACCTGGTTTTGAATATATATATGCTGGAGAAATATCTTCAACAAATGGTTTTGGGAAAACTAGAAATTAACTTGCAAAAGAGTGACCTAGATTATTTTCTTTAAAAGAACCAATGACACATGCATCAAAGATCTTGTCATGAAAACTGAATGGCAGTTATTAAGAAAACAACACATGCTGGTGTGGATGTGGGCATCAGGGAGCCCTCATACATGCTAGAGGGAGTATGAAGTGGTCCAATCTCCATGAAACTGAGTACAGAGTCTCCGAATCAACACCATATGCATGGTGCACATCTTTTGGTGTTCCCTGGATCAACACCACTGAGATATGTGTATATCTGTCAGTGTGCTCTTTATCAACACCACAGAGTTATGCATGCACATCAGTGTGTACTGCAGCACTATTTACATCAGCTGAGTGTCCAGACTTGCTTCAGTGTCCATCAGCAGTGGAAAGGGAGAAGGAAATTAGGGATAGACACACAGTGGATTGTTTTTTTTTTTTCATATCTAAAGAACAAAACTATGTCCTTGTTAAGATCTTGGCTACAACTGGAAGCAGTCATGTTAAGTAAATTCAGTCAACCTTACAAAGACAAATATCCTGTGTTTTCTCTAATTTGTGTTTCTTAGATTTGGGGCAAATATATAAAATCATGCATGTATATACAACCTGGAAGGAGAATTAAAATATATAAAATCATGTATGCATGTATGACCCAGAAGCAGAAGTAAAGTGGTCTCAAGGAAACACGGGGACTAATGGGAGAGATAAAGAGAGGGAGGTGGAGCCTTGAGAGGAATAAACTCACAGTTTACTATACACTGATACAAAGATGTCCTCAAATAAGTCAGAGCAATGCACAGTGACAATGTGTCAATGAAACCCAAACATATGAGTGTACATACACACACACACACACACACACACACACACACACACATACAATCACACACACATACTGACATCTCCATTCGCCATTAATATTTATTACTTTCATATACATGTACTGTATTTACACAATCTTGTTCCTTTCCTTTCTTCCCTCCAACTTCCTCTTTGTTCTCACCCACACTCCCTCTAAACTCATACTTTTTCTTCAATTACTATTGTTACAAACACACACACACTCATACACACACACACACACACAGTTGAATGAAAGAATGTATAATAGAACCTGTTGAGTCTGCTTAGTTTCAGAAACCATTTTCTCAGTGGCCCTGTCCTTGGGGACCGGCTTCTTCACACTCCTTTGCATCTATGTCTACAACCCAGCATTTCCCTTGTTCTCTTCTTGAGATAGAATTTCTGTCCCCATCTAGCGCAGGTTGCCCTTAAGTCTATGATACCCATCTTGCCTCATTAGTGCTGGGATTATAGAGATGTCAGCAGGCATGGTACAGGGATCTTCTCAGGTGGCAAAGCTCGGCTTCCTTTTCCGGCATAATGTGCTCCTTACTCACGTCCATTTTCTACACTCCTGCGCCCCATCAGGCTTCTCACAGAGGCAGCCCTGACTCCCTTTTTGGAGTTTCTGCACATAGGTGATGTGCAACGTTCTTATCTCCAAAAGATGCTGGGCTCTCTACCTTCACACCATCCCAGATTGAATAACAGGGTCTTCATTTAACTGATTGAATCTAAGCACAGTAAAAGTTGTTAATAGCGTCATCCATGTTAAAAAAATTAAGTTGGCAATCAGAAGAGCCTGTATCACTCCATCAATGGCCCCTAATAGAAGAAACAATACAGGCTATAGAGCAACTTGTGCAAGAATAATTAGAAAAGGGACATATTGAGAAAAGTAACAGTCCCCGGAATACTCCTATATTTGTAATAAAGAAAAAGTCAGGGAAGTGGGGGTTATTACAGGACCTCAGGGCAGTAAGTGCCACCATGGTAGACATGGGAGCCTTACAGCCAGGACTGCCATCTCCAATAGCAGTCCCAAAAGGATGGGATATAATAGTAATAGATTTGCAGGATTGCTTTTTTACTATAAAGTTACATCCTGATGATTGCAAAAGATTTGCTTTTAGTGTACCAGCTGTAAATTTAAAGAGGCCATATAGAAGATATCAATGGAAAGTATTACCTCAAGGGATGAAAAATAGTCCGACGTTATGTCAAAGATTTGTGGATCAAGCTTTCATATTAATTAGGAAAAGTATCCTGAGGCCTACATTACCCATTATATGGATGATATTTTGATTACTCATCAATTATCCTCAATTAATGAAGAAATATTATCCTGTATGATTGAACAATTGACCAGGTTTGGAGTGGTAATAGCTCCAGACAAGATACAAAAGAATAAGCCTTTAAGTTATTTGGGACAGTTAATTCATGATGATTATATTGGTTCACAAAAGGTATCTATCAAAATAGACAAATTAAGGAATTTAAATGATTTTCAAAAATTATTAGGAAATATTAATTGGATGAGACCTTATTTAAAAATCATAACAAAAGAATTAGTTCTTTATTTCAACTACTACAGGAGACACTAATACTAAGTCTCCAAAAGTTATGACTCAAAACAAAAAATTCTAGAAACATAAGAAAAAAGAGAAAAGGAAAATGGGTTTAATTGCATAGCAGGCTTGCTTCCCTTTCTGTGTATCGCTGTATTAGTGCGCACCATGTCTACATGTATGTTTATGTCCTATTCGTGTGTTTGTGTGAATAACTGCTTGTTTCATGTTTAAAAAATGGTAAAAACTTCATCTATTGGCAGTCTATCTGGTAAATCTAGCTGCAATTTACACAGTGGAGGCTAATTTAAAATGTCCCACATTTAGCCAGGAGTCAAATATAGTTAGAGAGAGAAAGCTGCTTTAAAAAAAAAAGGGCTAGCAGCCTCAGGTCTAGGACAAATGGGTTAATTATTGTTTCTCCATAAGAAAAATCTCTACAATTGTAGTTTTTGATTCAAAATGCTTTTTATTCTATCGAAATTAAAGCTAGAAAAAGGAAAAATTTGGTTTAAGTTTATAATATTCATGTAATCATTTTATTCATGTTTATAATTGGTCTTAAAGGTATAAGTATATTTTGCATGTCTTGACTATATATAGAGTGTTAGCCTCTACGTTATTGGACATGATTTAAAAGATATAATGTTGGTAACAAAAAGTCAGTTTAGAGCTCGTAGCTCAAAGTTATGGCCATCTTAAACATGTGGCATGACTGCAACCCAGGAAATACAGGCCTCTAAGATGCTTTTAAATTGGCATGATGTTTTGTGTAAATCTTAACCTAGAAATTAGACTTATAAGAAATAAAATACAAAATAAAGTCTTTTCAATTAGTTATATTGTCATACATTTAAACATAAAAACTGGCAGACAAACCTTATGCTGTAAAAATAATGCGTTTGCCATTGATTTCAAAAAAAATAGATTTTTTAAAATTTAGTTTTGCTTCCAAAGTTCTAGCTATGCACTAATATTATAAGAGAATATTAAGAGTAACGATAAAAAATTGCCAATGTGCCATTGGCTACAGTTTGCAGTCTATTTAAAGGCCTACGTTCCTTAACATATTTTGTAATTAAGATAATTTTAAGAATGATAAAGGCTAAAAAATAGCTATGGCCAATATGGGCCCAAGCTACACCCTGAGGGGTGCAGTTTTTCTGTGAGGCGTTTTTCACCTCAGCGGCATCTAACAGCCAATTTTTTTTTTATTAAATATCTTTTTTTTTAAATTTATTTATTATATGTAAGTACACTGTAGCTGTTTTCAGACACCAGAAGAGGGCGTCAGATCTCTTTAGGGATGGTTGTGAGCCACCATGTGGGTGCTGGGATCCGAACTTATGACCTTTGGAAGAGCAGTCGGTGCTCTTACCTGCTGAGCCATCTCTCCAGCCCCCTAACAGCCAATTTTAAACTAGTACAGATCAAGAAAATCTGACTGTTTAATTAAGACAAAGCATGAGTTTCTGGCCAAGAGAATATTTTGGCAGATTCATATCCCAGAACATCCAGGAAATCCAGGACACAATGAGAAGAGCAAACCTTAGGATTATAGGTATAGATGAGAGTGAAGATTTACAACTGAAAGGGCCAGCAAATATCTTTAACAAAATTATGGAAGAAAACTTTTCCAACTTAAAGAGAGAGATGCCTATGAATATACATGAAGCCTACAGAACTCCAAACAGACTGGATCTGAGCAGAAATACCTCTCGCCACATAATTCAAACCCCAAATACACTAAAAAAAGAAAGAATATTAAAGGCAGTAAGAGAAAAAGGCCAAGTAACATATAAAGGAAGACCTATCAGAATCACACCAGACTTCTCACCAGAGACCATGAAAGCTAGAAGATCCTGGGCAGATCTCATGCAGACTCTAAGAGAACACAAATTTCAGCCAAGACTACTAGACCCAGCAAAACTCTCAATCACAATAGATGGAGAAACCAAGACATTCCATGACAAAACCAAATTTATACAATATCTTTCCACAAACCCAGCTCTACAAAGAATAATAGGAGGAAAACTCCAATACAAGGAGGGAAAACTACACCCTGGAAAAAGTAAGATAGTAACCTTCCTTCATCAAACCCAAAAGAAGATAATCACTCAAATATAAAAATAACATCAAAAATGACAGGAAGTAATAATCTCTATTCCTTAATATCTCTTAACATCAATGGACTCAATTCCCCAATAAAAAGACATAGACTAACAGACTGGATAAGGAAACAAGACCCTACATTTTGCTGCATACAGGAAACACACCTAAATGTCAAAGACAAAAACTACCTTAGAGTAAAAGGCTGGAAGACAACTTTACAAGCCAATGGTCTCGGGAAACGAGCCGGAGTAGCCATTCTAATATCAGATAAAATTGACTTTCAACCTAAAGTCATCAAAAGAGACACTGAGGGACACTTCTTGCTGGTCAAAGGAAAAATCCACCAAGAAGAACTTTCAATTCTGAACATATATGTGCCAAATCCAAGGGCACCCTCATTCGTAAAAGAAACTTTACTAAAGCTCAAAGCACACATTGCACCTAACACAATAATTGTGGGGGGCTTCAACACTCCACTCTCCTCAATGGACCGATCAGGAAAACAGAAACTAAACAGGGACACAGTAAAACTAATTGAAGCTCTGGACCAATTGGATTTGACTGATATCTATAGAACATTTCACCCTAAAGCAAAAGAATATACCTTTTTCTCAGCACCTCATGGTACCTTCTCCAAAATCGACCATATAATTGGTCACAAGACAGACCTCAACAAATACAAGAAGATCGATCTACTCCCATGCCTCCTATCAGATCACTATGGTATAAGAGTGGTTTTCAATAGCAACAAAAACAACAGAAAGCCCACATACACATGGAGGCTGAACAATACTCTACTCAATGACACCTTGGCCAAAGAAGAAATAAGGAAAGAAATCAGAGACTTTTTAGAATTTAATGAAAATGATGGCACGACATACCAAAATCTTTGGGACACAATGAAAGCAGTGCTAAGAGGAAAACTCATAGCCCTGGGTGCCTCCAAAAAGAAAATGGAGAGAGCATATACCAGCAGCTTAATGACACACCTGAAAGCCCTGAAACAAAAAGAAGCTATTTCACCCAGGAGGAGTAGAAGACAAGAAATCATCAAACTCAGGGCTGAAATCAATCAAGTGGAAACAAAGAGAACCATACAAAGAATCAACGAGTCCAGGAGCTGGTTCTTTGAGAAAATCAACAAGACAAATATAGCCTTCTAACAATCTCTTAATTCGGCCAAGATTCGTGCGGGTGTGGGGGTGGGGGAGGAGGAGAAGAGTTAAGCCAAGCCAAGCAGCAAACCTGGCTGGAAAAAAGGTGGTTTAAACAGGGGGAGGGAAGGGGGCTTATGGGACTTTCGGGGAGTGGGGAGCCAGAAAAGGGGAAGTCATTTGAAATGTAAATAAAAAAATACATCGAATTAAAAAAAAACTAAAAAAATTTTTTTTTCTTAAAGAGACAGTAGCAAAGGCTCCCTCCCACCGCCCGACGGCCAAGTCAATCCAGACTCAAGTTGTTTAGGAGTACAACTTAAAGCAAATGATAAACTTCATGTAAGGCTAATAATGGCCAGCACCAGAGAGAGGGTACAACACTATAATCCCTCTGAGAGGGGATACGTATATGTTCTTTTCACAGAATGCTGGCTCCACGTCTGAATCCCAGACCGACCTGTACAGCCTGCGCTGACAGAGACAAGACTGCATGGGCTTACACTGGCTCCGAAGAGACTGCCTACATGGATGCAGCTAAATAAATTTGATGAGAGAGGCTAGAGAGTTGGTGGCTGCTCGATGGCAGCTACAGACTCTTGAGTTTGTTTTCCTTAATTATATGATTAATTGCTATACATATAGACTTACTAATTATGTTGATTTAGTTCCCACGAGCTGTCTTCCCACTGCTTATAAAAACTTTTCTTTTTGATGCTTCAGACGGGACGCCTCCGGCGAAAGAACCCCCATACCATAGAAGGTTTATGTGGGAGATTAAAATAAAGATAGAAGGTTTAAGTGGGATATTAAAATAAAGATTTTGGGAACTGTTTATAATAATGAAACTTTGATAAAGGTATCAGAAGCTATTCCTTTAGAATCATGTGTTAGGGAATATAGGGATCAGGATAAAATATGGCAAACTCCACTGCGAGATATTAGACCAAACTGGCTTAAATGCGGGTTTGAATATTGGGCTGCAGTGTATGATCCTTGGAAGACCCTAGAAAAAATTTATGATTATTCTATAGCTTCGTCACACAATAATTATAGATCCTATTTTCATAATGAAGAATTACTTTATCATGGATATAAGCCTGAGGTACTTACAAATGAGCCTATTAATAGATGGTTCACGCCGGGATGGGTAGAGCCTATCTATGTTGCTCATTCTCCCTCAGGTGATATTTTAAAAATGTTTCCAGGACTATTTAGACTTTTTACTACAGCTGATATAGTTTATTTTAAAAAGCCTCAAGATTCTAGACACATTCCTATGGCAATTAGATCCTGTTTAGGTTATCCCTATAGCATACTTGCTGGGAGACTTACAGATTTAAAAATTACTAAATTGATACAATCCATAAGGTTCACTGTTCCAAGTGTGTTCTGACTAATTGTGTTGATCATAAGATAGCTGCGTCTTATCCACTTATTTTGATATTAAGAAGACCTTCCTATGCTATGCTTCCTGTAGATTTGAAAGATAATGTGTGGTTTGACAACGAAGCATTACAGGTATTTAAAAGACTTAATGAACTTATTAGACCCAAGCGTTTTGTGGCAGCCCTGATACTGGGTATCAGTGCTATGATTACGATTTTAACATTGTTTGCAGCTTCATTAGCCACTCTAATTTCAGAGATGAGAACTGCACACTTTTTAATGGTTTAAATAAAAATGTTTCTTTGGCACTAATAAAACAACAAGTTATAAATAAGAAATTAGAAGCAAAACTTGATGCTTTAGAGGATGTAGTTATAGAATTAAGACAAGAGATAAAAACATAAAGGTTTGGCTTTCTACCAGGTGCCATGCCAATTTTCGGTACGTATGCGTAACACCATTAACATGTGATAAGCACCATAATTAGAATCTTACTAAAAATCATCTGTTGGGAGTTTAGAAAGATAATAATATTACTCATGACATGGCTCAATTAAAAACCCAAATTTCAGCCATGAGCAACGCACATGATGGATTAACTGATTTGGAGGGCCTAGCTCAATCTATTTCTTCCAGCCTAGGGTCTTTGAACCCTGTAAGTTGGTTACATTGAATTGCTATTGTCGCTGTGGCTACAGGAATAATTCTTCTTCTTCTCATTCTTCCGCTCATATCAGACTAATCTTTTCCTCCATCTCTATTGCCAAAAGATATATATATATATATATCCAGTGAAGTCTGTAAAGTTGATATTTTACAGACAGAGGTGAAAAAAGAAATGTCTCCTGGGAATAATGGAACTCTCTGTAAATTTAGAAGCAGAAATCTCACCTGGCAATTTGCTATATTCTCTTACTCTCTAGCTATTTAAGATGGGCCTGTAGTTCTCAAGTAGTACTTTGCCCTGACTTCCTCCTTTTCTCTCTTCACTGGGATTCCTATGGCCTGGCTGATAATCTGGTCTTTGAAGTTGATTCACTGACCTCCAAACTCCCTTTTAAGTATTGCAATGCTTTGCCTCATAGTTGTTTACATAATTACAACCTTCCAACCACATGCAGGTTTATATGGCTGTGCGTATGTGTATGAGGATGGCTCTGGCACTCTGGTACTGAAAGCACTGATTAAGTCAGGAAGTTTTGTTTTACAAGGTAGAAGGCTAAATGTTAGATAAGGATTTCTCACAAGAACTTAAGACCCAGGTGGTATAAGAAACTTCAAACTGTAAACTATGAATGACTCTGTATTCTAATAAGGAAGTTTGATGGCATCTGTAATGTGATCTTCTGTATCTGTTACTTGAGAAACTTTGTACCTGATTGATTTTGCATTTCCTTGTACCAAATGGCTATGATAATTGTGCCTGCCTCACTGGCTACATCTTTTGAAATGGTAATACCAACTCTTCTTGTATAAAAATCTTTGCCTTAGAGCTCCAAAATACATTCGGATTCAAACCGCCTCTGTGTGTGTGTGGTTTGTTCTGTTTGTCATCTCAGCTAGACCTGTGCCTTCCTGGACCAGAGGACCCTGGTTATCCCACAGCAGACCCACGGTCTGTAACACAAGGGTGTGGTAGAGTTTGGTGTTACATTATCCAATTCACCCAGAATTCTTTCCTAATTAATTGCTCTAGTCATAGGCCATGACCCATTCTATGCATCTACTTTACAAGCACATCTCCAAATGTTTAAGCCTCTCTCCAAAAGGTGAAACCCTGTTGTCAGTGGTAAACCACCTGTTTAAGTCACTTTCTTATGTTAGTACTGTTAAGTCTGCATGTTCATATAGTAGGTCATTATCTTAAAACAATTTCTGCTGTGTATACTATCAAAATACCATTGTTAAATGTATCTATCACCATAAGGCAAGGCCTGAAGGACATCCTCCCTTGAGTCTCAATGTTTCAGGTCCTAGAGTCGTAACTCAGTGGCAGAGCCCTTGCCTGGCATGGCACGATGCCCAGACCTACACAGAGATGAAGTAACTCAGCAGACGATGCTTACTTACACTTGGGCTGTTTTGACATTTTCTTTGAGGCACCAGGTGTTAAGGGATAGACTGTTTATGAGGATCAATGTTCTAGCCTAAACCATCGATTGTGAACTCAGACCTTTCCACCACTGGTTTTCTATTAACCTGATCACAAAGATTGAGCAATCTAAGAGCCAGGAGTTTCTGGACTTATCAACTCAGTTGGTTGTTACTTGAACATCCTTCATGCCATTGATTCTATCAGCTGGCCAGCTGCTGGCCCACTGAAAAACATACTTGGTAATGAGCTGTGTACATTTTTGTGATATAAGCTCCTATATCCAAGGAAACCTCTAGCACAATCCATATTCTTAATATTTTATGTGGATATAGTTGGGGAGAACAGAAGGCTTACATATGGGGATGATGAGGATCAATTAATGTCTAAATGACAATGTTTATTTGCATTAGAAAACTTTGGGCATTTTTGACTTTCGTTGGGAAATATACGTTTCATATTAAAATTGCTCATTATGTTTCAGTTGTTGCGTTTGATGTTTAATGATCTTCCTCTTTCCAAACTCATTTTATATGAAACATTTCTGGTCCTTCAGCTTAGGAGGGATCTGTATATGCCCACTGAACTATAGGAAAAATGTGGAGAAAAGACTTGAAGTCTGCATTTTTCTTTAAAATGAAACCAAATTTTCTATATTTTGGAATGGATAGAGGTAAGTCACTATTTCTTGAAAATCTGTGGTGAAATTCTGATGACATTATTAGACCCAGTTATTTATTTTTCTGGACAGATTTTACATTTAAGAGGAGATCAAGAAGTTCTATATGATCATGTGGGATGAACTGTGCAGGCTAGACCAAGGTTGTCAGATGGACAGGATGGCTTGAAAGAAGTTAGAGACGTTTCAGAATTAAAAAGGAGAGAGTGCCAGGAAAACTATCCTATAAAAATGACTTCAAAAGAAATAAGAAAACCAAGACAAAAGAAAACAACAAACAGCAAATAATACCAGGGGAAAACAAGAAATTGAAGGGATTAAAGCTCAGGTTTAATTCCCAATCACAATTATATTTCAGCAGGTGTGCGTGTGCGTGTGCGTGTGCGTGTGCGTGTGTGCGTGCGGCTGTGGGTGCATGTTTGTGTGTTGTTGGCGTTGTTGGTGTTGGTGTTGCTGCTATTCCCTTCTAGATGATGAGCACATGATCATATTTTCCTAACAACAAATTATCGCAGCTACTCTTTATTTTTAAAGTCCTCCCACAAGCATGAAAATGCAAGGATTCTTTGAGCTATTTTCTATTTATTCAGAAACTAAACTTAGTTTAACTTTTCCATTTATTCTCCTGCCAAACTCTTTTGATTACTGACTAGCCATCAAATTTAAAAGCTTGAAAAACTGGATGTTACCCGCTTGCAATCCCACCAGCAATGGGGGAGTGTTACTGTTTCTCCATATTCTCTCCAGCATTTGCTGTTCCCTGAGTTTTTGATCTTGGCCCTTCTAATTGGTGTGAGGTGGAATCTCAGGGTTGTTTTGATTTTCATTTCCCTGATGACTAAAGATGTTGAACATTTCTTTAGTTTTTTCTCAGCCATTCAAGTTTCCTCAGTTGAGAATTCTTTGTTTAGCTCTGTACCCCATTTTTTAAAAAGGGTTATTTGGTTCTCTGGAGTCTAACTTCTTGAGTTCTTTGTATATATTGGATATTAGCCCTCTATCAGATGTAGGATTGATAAAGATATTTTCAGAGTCTGTTGGTTGCCATTTTGTCCTATTGACAGTGTCCTTTGCCTTACAGAAGTTTTGTAATTTTGAGGTCCCATTTGTCGATTCTTCATCTTAGAGCATAAGCTGTTGGTGTTCTATTCAGGAAAATTTCCCCTGTGTCCTGTGCTTCAGATTCTTCCCCAATTTCTCTTCTATTAGATTCAGAATATCTGGTTTTATGTGGAGGTCCTTGATCCTTTGGACTTGAGCTTTGTACAAGAGATAAGAATGGATCAATTTGCATCCTTCTACATGTTGACTTTTAGTTGACCCAGCACCATTTGTTGAAAATGCTGTCTTTTTTCTACTGGATGGTTTTAGCTCCTTTGCCAAAGATCAAGTGATCCTAGGTGTGAAGGTTCATTTCTGGGTCTTCAGTTCTATTCCATTGATCTTCCTGTCTGTCCTTGTACCAATACCATGCAGTTTTTTTATTACTATTGTTCTGTAGTACTGCTTGAGGTCAGGGATGGTAATTCCATCCCTTTTATTGTTGAGAATAGTTTTAGCTATCCTGGGTTTTTTTTTTTTGTTTTGTTTTGTTTTGTTTTGTTTTGTTTGTTTGTTTTGTTTTTGTTATTCCAGATAAATTTGGAAATTGCTCTTTCTAACTCCACCCCACCCTCAGGGGAATTTATTCCATAGGCAAACTTTTTTATTTTATTTTATTTTTCATTCTGTTCATCTGTGTCTTCAGAGACTAGTCTGATATTCCATTTCAGTACTCTTTTGGATCATAAAACAAGCAAAAAACACTTTCCCTTCTCCTTCTTTCTGTCTTTACTCCTGTGTTTATTACCGAATTTGGGCACCTTCCCAAATGAAGATGAGGGCATAGGAGGTAGTTTCCTTTCATTGTATAACTAGATATGAAAAAGAATGCTTCTCCTCCTCCACCACCCCCTCCTCCTCTTTCTCCTCCTCCTCCACCTCCTTTTCCTTTTCCTCCTTCCCCCTCCTTCTGGCACTGAGTAGATTCTGTATATATAAGAACCATGAGGGTGATTTGAATGTAGTCTTGACTGACTCATCCTTCTAGCTAAGAAAGATAACTAGTCTGCTACTAATTATCACCCTGTGGTGTCAGAGGAAATATGTTAGAATGGCAAAGACCATTACCACTGCCGTTGGGGTGCCTGCTCTAGTGTCTCCTTTAAAACACACCAAGACCGAGGCTCATGTTAGATGATAATATTCTACTCCAGATCTTTCCAGGCTACTTTCACACTTTGCCTGAGCATGGGGTGGGGACACAAGACTTGTGAAAGTCCTCTGCACTTGTTTTTATTGCTCTGGCCTCTTCTCAGTTCACGTTTGAGACACTAAGCTTTATGGAGGATTCTAACTTTAAAAATATGAGGAAGACTTGGAAGCCCTATGATGAGACCCACCCCTTCTTCATGCAAATTCTTCATTACCTAAACATAAAAGCATATTTGTGATAAACAGCCCATGTGATTCAGTTCTTGGATTTTAAAATGTGTCAAGTTTCCATGCAACGACCCAAACTGAAAAGCTCAACTGGGAGACAAAGAAATAAACTCTTATGTAAAATTTGATGTTTTACATAACTTTAATAAATTGACAAAGTCTTTTAGGGGAGGAGGGAATAGCTCCAGCTGGCAAACATGTTGTCCAGGATGGCATGATTTTGTAACTGGGTAGGGGCCAATGAAATGTGAGGAAAGTATGGTTAATGATCTCCAATTATTGGTTAAAGAAGTATATTAGAGCGAGTTTCTCTGCACACAGATCACCTTTCCTATCAACCCCACTAGCCTCTGGCAAAATGAAGTGGGTAACCTTTCTCCTCCTCCTCTTTGTCTCCGGCTCTGCTTTTTCCAGGGGTGTGTTTCGTCGAGAAGCACGTAAGAATTTTATATTCTTTCATCTCTACTTTTATTATTCCTAGTAATGGAAGTATGATATTTTAAATAGTTAAATTTTCCTTTAGCGCTGATTTCTAGAATATGATTATTATGATTATTATTTGCATTTGAGAACTCTTACGTGGTTATATTATTCATATATTTTAGATATCTTTGATGACAATAATGGGGAAATTTTGAAAGCTTGGTTTTAAAATTCTTTCAATTAAAAAAAATGCTAGTTAGAATGACTTAAATTACATCAAATACAGCTGATTTCATTACCGTCTTAAAGGGCCTGCCTGCTCTTCCATGCTATACTAAAAATCAAAATTGTGTTTTACTAATTTTGTAAATGGAGTTTCCATTTATATTTATTATTGTCTTAGTAGATATTTACAAATGTGACAGAGCATTAAGCCTTGGGTTTGAATGCATGGTTATAAACACTTAACAGTTTAAAATAATATTTTTGATGAAAGAATAACTTTGAATGTAGTAGAAAGGATTCCTTGCCACCTTTAGATTTTTCTGTAACAATTAGAGGGTGACATCTTTGGGGAATAGCTTAAGTTAGTGAAGAGAGGAATAAAAAGCAGCATATTACAATCAGTTGTCTTCATCAATCTTCAAATACGTTTTGTGGTTTTTTTTCTCTCCCTGTTTCCGCAGACAAGAGTGAGATCGCCCATCGGTTTAAAGATTTGGGAGAAAAATATTTCAAAGGCCTGTAAGTTAAAATGCTGAAAGTCCAGTTAAGGTGTTTGATAGTATTAGTTCAAATTTAAATCACCTTCTCCCACCTTGAGTATGCAAATCGTAGAGCAGTGATGTCCAATAGAAATGGGGTATGCAAATTATAGAGCAGTGCTGTCCAATAGAAATGTGTGCATTGATGGAAAGACTATGGATCTGTGCTGAGCAGTGAGGCAGCCAGAAAACAAGGCTATTCAGTACTTTGCGCAGGGCGAGTGTAACTGAGGAGCACATGTTCAAATAATATTTAATTTTAATTAAATGTATCTAGCCATGTGTGGCTAATAAATACTTCCTTTCCTGGAGAGAATCTGGAGTCTACATCTAACTTGTTATGTCTGGAATCTTATTTTTATTTCTGGAAAGATCTATGAAAGATAGTTTTGGGGGCAGTCCACTTACTCTTTATGCAACCAGATTTCATGGTATCTTGAGAACATTATTTTGTCTTTTTGTAGTACTGGGACCTTACACATGTAAAGTAAGTAGCCTATACTTAAGTCTCACCCCCACCTTAGTGTTTTAATGTAGTAAAAAAGGGTAATTCATTTATTTTTAAAAGGTCAATAGTGTTAAGTATTCCAAATAACAGAGGTATATGGATTAGGAAAGACATAACTCAAATGACTTATAATTTCTAGCCTTGACAATGAATATATTTAGAGAGCAGTTTGCTTGTTTCCCTCATTTTCATAAATCTACTGACACATATATGCATCTTCACTTCAGCATGGTAGACATCCATATTCGTTTGCTTGGAAAGGCAGGTGTTCCTGGCTGTGCCTCAGAGAATAGCTGACCAAAATAGGCTTTCTAGATAGTTGTACAAAAGATATACATAGTATAGAAGGCATACACATACACACACACACACACACAAACACACACACACACACATACATGATTTGCCTTTTGGGAGAACCACCTGCCTCACACTGAGGTTTTCTTTCTACACCTGCTTTTCAGAGTCCTGATTGCCTTTTCCCAGTATCTCCAGAAATGCCCGTATGAAGAGCATATGAAATTGGTGAATGAAGTAACAGACTTTGCAAAGACATGCGTTGCCGATGAGTCTGCCGCCAACTGTGACAAATCCCTTGTGCGTACCTTCTGCTTCTGAGGATCTGCTTTCCTGCTTTGTGGAATTCTGAGTGTTTCAAAGGAAAGCGAATCACAACTCCCTCACTCTAGGCCTGGGAACACTGTGACAGAGCAGGCAGAGAGATTGTTAGAGCCAGCGCGATGGGAATTTTGCTATGCTACACTCAAGAAGTCTCCCCAACATGGCTACCCAGATGGAAGCTTGACAGTGACAGTGACAGTGACAACAGACATGCTGAAGTGGATGAGGGAAAGACAAGAACTAAACTCTACACAAAGAATGATAGGCAACTGAGGAGTGCAGAGAGCAGAAGTCACCTTCTTTGAGGAAGGGCACACCAATTGCCCATCCAATACCAGTGGTCATCCTTAAAACATACATGTAAATAACATCATACAGACTAAGCAGGCTACATTTAGGAACATATATGTATTTACATGAACGTATATCCATGTAACAATGAATAAAAAATGAGGTCATGGTTCTGAAAGAGAGCACGAAGGCTCACATGAGAGGCTTGGAGAGACAAAAGGGAGGGAGGATTGTGTTCTTCCTCAGTTTTACAAGAAGGTAGTAAACAGACTTCTCCCAAAAGAGCCGAGCCTGTGAGGAGCTGTGTGAACATGTTCCTTCTGAGCATGGGTTTACCTGCTCCACAAGTCCATTGAGATTTTTTTTTTAAATTATAATGACTTTGCTCCTAGTTTTTCGTGTCAGATAGAAAACACAGAAGGTGACATTCCTGAAGGGCATTAGCTCTTTGTTTCTCTATTTTATCCAACATATACAATACTGTGTCATCTGACCATCATGAAAATCACACAAGTAGGCAAATCCAAGGAAAGTAAGTGACAGGGCATTTCTATATGATTTCCTTTTGCTTTGTGGTTTACAAATGCAACCCATTTCATTAACAACTTTTTAATACTTAAATTTGTTTTAAGTGGTATGTAAAACCATGAAAATTATATATAGTTCAAGGTGTTATGGCTGTTTCAATATACATGTCATATCATCTATGTACATACATACAAGGTACATGTTTTGTAACCAAATTTTATCAGCACATTTGGTTTTGATGTGGAGAAAGTTGAATACTGGCAGGATTTGACCTTTCTGTCTTCCGCCCTTAGCACACTCTTTTTGGAGATAAGTTATGCTCCATTCCAAGTCTCCGTGACAGCTATGGCGAACTGGCTGACTGCTGTGCAAAACAAGAGCCAGAAAGAAACGAATGTTTCCTGCAACACAAGGATGACAACCCCACCCTGCCACCCTTTGAGAAGCCAGAGGCTGAGGCCATTTGCACCTCCTTCCAGGAAAACCCTGCCACCTTTATGGGACAGTGAGTACCCAGGCTTCTAGGCTTTAAGCTAAGACTGGGCCATAGCTTGTTCAGTGGCACTTATGCTAATAGTCATGAAACCCCCAAACATCCAACACCACGCCTGGGAAAGTTATGAATGATTTTTAAAAATATGATATTTGGTAATAATATTTGATACCACAAAACTATATCCAACAACAGTAAAAAGATCAATGATGTTTTGATCTTGAGAACAGATAGGATCTGTGTGAAATATCTGGGACTGAGAAGTTGCAAAGTATTCTGCTGGTGTTTGTTGTGCATGTGCCTATGCATATGTGTATGTTTATGTGTGTGTGTGTGTTGTTCATGTTCCCTAGATGAATTTCATTTTAATAATCAACATTACATCACCTAAATTTATCTACTTACCAAAAATGCACACATCTGAACATACACACACACACACACACACACACACTCAAATCTCTCTTTTCTCACTTAACAACAGACAAAGGCCATCACTCATGCATGGGTGGCTACAGTGAATGAAACTCGTCGATTACAGATCCCACGTGTACCCAAGGGTGTGGGGTGTCTCTAATCATTTCTGTGGAGTCTGTGCTGTGGGAACTGACTGCCCAATTTCTTCTTCTTTTCCGCATAACTCAGCTATTTGTATGAAGTTGCCAGAAGACATCCTTATTTCTATGCCCCAGAACTCCTTTACTATGCTGAGAAATTGAATGACATTCTGACCCAGTGCTGTGCAGAGGCCGACAAAGCAGCCTGCATGACCCCGAAGGTAATCCCAGGAAAGATGCACGAAGGAGTTGCTTTGTATTCCAACCTCAGAACTGGATCATCCTATGGCTAGATTCAGGAGACTCGACTTTCCGAATGAACCGTCTCCTTCCTCTTAAGTTACCAGTGGATTTTCGTTTTTATGCCTTCCTTCCTTTTTTTCTAAAATTTGGCAGTGGTTGGAAGAGGGTGTTCTTGTACATGTGTTACTTGTCCTCTCTTTTTTCATGGGAATGATGTCTGCAGTAGAATACTCTTTGTTAAATTGTGAAGAAACAACTAGTTTTCTTTGTTTTTTTCCTTTTCTTTTCTTTTCTTTTCTTTTTTTTTTTTTTTTTTTGACCGTCTCTGGGACATTTTACTCGAGCTAAAATTCAAAGCAGAGAATTTTTATTGAAGGTAGATGTTTGAGTTCATTCCTTCCAGAAATATTTGTTAGTTGCATCATTTGTTTTTTATAATCACTTATTGATTTTATGAAAGTTAATGGAGGAAGAACTGAAATGGATTAATCACAAAATTACAAAGTCAGTACAAGTATATGTCCTGGGACATCTCCTTTCAGGACCCTTCTCTCAACAATGTCTAAAAGGTGCTTTAAGTAGCTAGATGCTATGACCAGACTGATTTTCTTTTCTCTTAGGTATCAAAGTAATTATTTGCCAAAAGGGAGTACTCGTGAATTGGGTACTTATCTTTTTAAACTATCTTTTTAAGTTTTTGTTTGCATCGAAGGTCCAACTAAATGGCAGACTTCTTACCTAACATGCACCAGGCCCTGATTTCAACTCCCCCAACCCAAACTAATTATTTTGGAATAGAGCTGACTTAAACTTTGGAAGGTGTATGTGCATGTGTGTGTGTGTGTGTGTGTGTGGTGTGGTGTGTAAAAATAACCTTTACCAATTTTTTCAACTGGATTATTTGTTGCAGATTGATGCACTGAAGGAGAAAGCCTTGGTTTCATCTGTCCGTCAGAGAATGAAGTGCTCCAGCATGCAGAAATTTGGAGAGAGAGCCTTCAAAGCATGGTACACGACTTTTCTTTAATATCATAGTTCACGTCTTTCTGATGGTGGTTGTCCAATCCAAAAGGCTGTGCCTTTATAAGGCACTTCATGAAAAGACAGTAGAGGTAAAATCAAAATAGTAATAATTTGACATTTTTGTCTCATTGTTTTGTTTTAAATTATCAAAAATTGAGAAGAGTTTTTTTTTTTTTTCTAAGAGAAGCTAGGTATTTAAAATCTCATTTGTTTATAAAGACAGGGACTCATTTTCCCAGTTTACAAATGCATTCCTAGTCAGGGTGAATAATTTGCTTAATTTATACTCCCTATGTCTAAAAGTGACTGTTTTATTGATAATTGAATTTAGCCATCAATCAAGCTAGTTACTACTTTGATTTTTTTACAGCTCTAATTGTGCCCTTAATCTCATGTTTGTGTTTGACCCTCTTTATTTTATAAGCTGCAGCTGAGTCTGGGAGCATCCTTTAATATGGAAGCCAAGAAAGATAAGCTTGCCCTTCTGCTGCCTCACGTGTCAGTCAACAATGAATCAACACAATAGGAGAGAACATTGAGACAACATTGTGTGTGTTGTCTAGGAACTGTCAGCACAATTATCCTCACTAAGTCATTCCTACCATCCAAATTATTACAGCCAACCAAATCAACAGACAAGCAAGTTCAACATGAACAATGCACTGTTACCCAGGCAGTGACTGGTTCCTGCAAGGGAGCCTAGTGGAGTTAGGATGAAAATCATTTTAGAAAGGGAATCTTGGCTTTTGCCATGAGCTTAGAGGCTGTCTGCTGGAACAGGTTCTTGGCAGGATGATGATGATTAGAACTCTCTAGTTCTCTAGGAATTAAGAATTTTCCCCCACTGAACATTAGGATTTAGAGAAATATGTCTTGTGATGAAAGATGGTGAATCTTCATTTCCAGACGAGGAAATGTTTTCATGCCATTATGTAATTTAATCTCCTAGATCCTTGATTCCACATGTTGTGACACTCTAAAAGCTAATGCCTGCTGGTGGTCACGTGCTAAGATGGGAGCAACCCGGAAACAGAAGTCAGATAAGACTTAAAGATTCACTGCTGCCACTTTGGGGAAAATCTTCTATGCTTTTAATTCAATGCAGCCTTAGCTTTTCATGCACCACCCCCATTCTTTTAGTAGACAAATCTGCCAAAGAAAAACATAAGTGTCATCCCAGACTAGCATGACAACAACTAGTGATTTTTTATAGATTGTTCATTTAAGTTGGTTTTGAACTTCAAAACAGTTTATAAGAGGTTTTAAACTTGTTAAAATGGTGTCTTTTTTTTACTTCTTCCATATAAATATGATATGATAATAATTCATTGATTGAAATTCCATCCCTCCCCCGCCCCCAGGACTGTAGCTCGTCTGAGCCAGAGATTCCCCAATGCTGACTTTGCAGAAATTACCAAATTGGCAACAGACCTGACCAAAGTCACCAAGGAGTGCTGCCATGGCGACCTGCTGGAATGTGCAGATGACAGGGTAAGGAGCCACCTCATGCTCAGTCAGTGAGTGGACCTGCTTGGCTTCATCAGAGAACACTGCTGTCTGCTGGTGTGTCCTTTACCCTACCAAGCTCTCTGTGGTTGCTGCCACTTTCCAGAAAAAAACAAAACAAAACAAAAAACAAAAACACAAAAAAACCCTGAAAAACAAAACCATACGACACCAACAGCAAAACATTTTCTGTATTATTCAATGATCTGAAACTCCTTTCTTCAGTCCCACTTTGAGAAGGCTTTAATGGAACCAGGACGACAAGCCACAAAGGTAGATTCCTCAGATATTTTGAGGAGAGAAGCAAACTAGACATCCTTCAGAAAGGAGAGGCTTTTACAAATGTGCTTATCTGCCCTTTCCCCTAATTTATTGTCTGTGTTAAGTACATGCAAATTCACTGTGATCTCATTTTCTCCAACATTGTCTGTCCTATTATCTCCCTTATCTCCTGGTTCCAAAGATTTAAAAATACAACCAAATACCAGAATCCTCTTCTACCATAGTACCTTCTGGAAAACTCAAGACAGATATTTCGTGTATGTAAGCAATGCCTGCAACTGTGCTCTTTACTAATTATTTAATCATTCTTCATATTTTAAAAGGTTATTTAGTTTCAAAATGGCTACCCTTAACTTGGGAGCATATTTTTCTTTTCCTTTCTTTTTTTTTTTTTTTTTAAAAAAAAGCACTTTCTTTTATAAAAAAAAAGGAAGTAACCTAATTGTCACAGTCAGAAAGATATAATCTTAATAAATATTTAAAAAGAATTGATTTAAATAAATGCATACCTTGCATTTATTACCAGAACAGTCTTTCTTGGATCTGACTGGAATGTTTTGGTCATAGTATCTCTGAGTCTACAGTCTCTGCAGCACTGCGGGGCTGAGCACGTGTTTACAGAAGCCACTTTGGTTGGATATGGTTTGGAGCAGGATGAATATGCTTTCCCCACATGACAGAGGTGCAGGGACAAAATGTAGCCAAGATAATTCCTCTGAAGCTTTGGTTTTTCCATTCTCCCAGGCGGAACTTGCCAAGTATATGTGTGAAAACCAGGCAACCATCTCCAGCAAACTGCAGGCTTGCTGTGATAAGCCAGTGCTGCAGAAAGCCCAGTGTCTCAGTGAGGTGGAACATGACACCATGCCTGCTGACCTGCCTGCAGTGGCTGCTGATTTTGTTGAGGACAAGGAGGTGTGCAAGAATTACGCTGAGGCCAAGGATGTCTTCCTGGGCACGTGAGTGGATGCCTTTCCTTTCCTAGCTTTGACTGAGCTGCATGGTTTAGGACGCTACACCAGGCTCTCCTTTGGTGTTAGCAGGACTTCTGGGGCTCTCAGAAAAATTATTCATCCTTGTGCCCCAGTATAGGGGATTGCCAGGACAGGGTAGAGGGAGTGGGTGGGTTGGTGAGTAGGGGGAAAGGGGATGGGATAGAGTGTTTGTGGAGGGGATACTAGGAAATGGGATAACCTTCGAAATGTAAATAAAGAAAATATCTGTTAATAAATGAAAATTTCACCCTTGCCATTCTCAGCCTTTACCATTTCCTTGAAAAGTGTTTTAAGTAATTTTAAATATTTTTATGAAATCATACATGCATTCAGCTCAATGTTCCTTACTTCATAGGAATATGTCTGGAAATCTTTAGAAATACCCTGTGAATATATAAATTATATATATCAATTACTCATTTTATGAGTATATTTCTTAAATATATGATGTATATGAATACATTACCTATGTATCTATTTACCTATTCATCTATATCTATTTATCTACTTCTGTGATGACATCAAAGATATGTATAGCTATCTATATGCTTATATGTCAACATGACACTAGATTTTTCATACTTGGTTGAAAAGACCAGAATGTCCCAGCGTGGCAAGTTTTGGCACAACTAAAAAAAAATGACAATATGTTTTTAGTAAGTGCAACAATTTCCATTCTACAAAGAAGGAAGTTAATGCACTGATAGTAAGTTGCCCGCGCAGAATACTAAAATAGGTTTCAGTGTCAGAGATGAACCTGGGAAGAGTTCTCTCTGGGTCCCATGTTCTTGCTGCCTAGTTTTCTGCATGGAGCTCAGGCCCATGCAGGATGTCTGGGATGAGCATCACTGTTGAGGTGGTCATGTGACTCTGTTACCTGCTCATTCACTTAACTCAGCCTATGTCCTTCTCAATTAGGTTTTTGTATGAATATTCAAGAAGGCACCCTGACTTCTCTGTATCCCTGTTGCTGAGACTTGCTAAGAAGTATGAAGCCACTCTGGAAAAGTGCTGTGCTGAAGCTGATCCCCCTGCCTGCTATGGCACAGTGGTAGGTTTCCATAGGCCAAGGACACCTGCAGTGTTGATGGAGCTTTCTACAAGGAGAAAGGGAGAGAGGAATTCATGATAATCGATGTGTAGGTCAATGCAGAGGCTTTCTTGTGATGGAGGCAAGTTTGAGCTCTTAAACTTCTTCAACATCATAGGAGAAATTTTTAGGATAAAATACAAGGAAACCTTGAACTGCTCTAGAAAAGGAAGGTTTAAAGAGATAGAGAAATCTTTTTTTTGCTATATTTTTTATTCGATATATTTTTTTATTTACATTTCAAATGATTTCCCCTTTTCTTCCCCCTCTCCCTGAAAGTCCCATAAGCCCTCTTCCCTCCCCCTGTTCTCCCATCCACTTCTTCCCACTTCCCTGTTCTGGTTTTGCCCTACACTGCTACACTGAGTCTTTCCAGAACCAGGGGCCACTCCTCCATTCTTCTTGGACATCATTTGATGTGTGGATTATGCTTTGGGTATTTCAATTTTCTAGGCTAATATCCACTTATTAGTGAGTGCATACCATGATTAATCTTTTGAGACTGGGTTACCTCAGTTAGTATGATGTTCTCCAGCTCTATCCATTTGCCTAAGAATTTCATGAATTCATTGTTTCTAATGGCTGAATAGTACTCCATTGTGTAGATATACCACATTTTTTTTTTTTGCATTCATTCTTCCATTGAGGGATACCTGGGTTCTTTCCGGCTTCTGGCTATTATAAATAGGGCTGCTATGAACATAGTGGAGCACGTATCCTTTACTTGCACATCTTTATTGCAGCTTCTCCATTGCTTCTTGGCCTTTTGGCTAAGATCAAGTGTATAGTAGCTTTACCTTTTTCACACTCCTGAGAATAAAATTAGAGAATAAATTCAAATGCCAACTAAAATTGATTTATTTTACTTAGATTTAAAGACCATTAACTTGTTGGAGTATACTGTCAACTATTAGAATTACTATCTCAAAGGAGCTTTTGAACTCTAGTTCTTTAAACGACATTCAAACATTTTGGAGAAGGTTTTGGAGTAGTTTTATGAGAAGTTTTACTTACAAGTTTGTTGTGGAGGGCATCAGGACTTCTGTCAGCACATCCTTGTTTCTGAACCATTTTGGGACCCAAAGAGAGTCGTACTTTACAAACAAGCTGCTGAATATCAGACACCACTCAGTGATTGAGCCATGGAGTGTATGCTCTCAGAGACCTCAAGAGAGATTGTAGAGAGATTGCTAAAGTGATGGTCATCAGCTAGTGAACTTCTCCTGTGCACTAGATATGATTTTAATTTCATCCACTTAGTGTGTTAAGAGGTCAGTTCTGGGGCTGGGAACACTTAGTGCAGTACAGTGGAGACAGGATGAGTCTGAAGCTTGGATGTGGGAAGACCAGTCACACAATAAGAAAATACATGGGGTGGCATGTATCAAACACAGCCATTGAATCCCAGAGCCTGAAAATTCTCATTTGACTTGGACCAAATATCCTTGCAAATCAAAGAACAAATTAAATGCAAGGTGACAGTCATGACACCTGACTTGTCTTTGGACAGAGGGACTGCAGTAGTTCGAAGTGACTTATTCTGGGCTCTCAGGAAGAGGCCTGTAAACACAAGTCTTTTATTTTTCAGCTTGAAGAATTTCAGCCTCTTTTGGAAGAGCCGAAGAACTTGGTCAAATCTAACTGTGAGCTTTACGAGAAGCTTGGAGAATATGGATTCCAAAATGCGTGAGTATTTTCATCAGCTAGATTTTTCCTTAATCAATTTGGGATTATTTGCAACAGTGTACAGATCATCCAGCATATGACTTTCTCAGTGAAAACACATTATTTATAATCCCTATCTATCAAAAAATTCTGGGAAGGAGATAACTTAGTTGGAGGGGTGAAGAGGTCTGTATCTCTGTATAATATAAACAGTGGTTAGATGGGAATAGATGGAATAGTGGGAATAGATGTTTTGAGGACTCAGCAAATCTTGATACATAAGAACTGGGAGTGTCCTTTCAGGGTTATGTAGAGTTTATTAGCAAACAATAGAACAATATTTTGTAGAAAAACAAGTAAAATGCTTTGAGCAGCAGAAACTCAAGAACTGATAGAAATGCTGAACACAAAAATATAACAAAAGATTTAGATAACACTTGAATGTTTCCTGAATAAGAGCTCACGTGAGAAAACATTGGAATTTGGGAGTTACAGCTAAACTTTGGTAGTTGTCTTCCTATGGAATTTTGCTCCTAGTGATAGAGACAGAATGGCCTTCTAGAGTGAAGTCCCAATTCCATAGTACTTTATCTATAGAAATAAAGTGGGCATACATGAAGAGACATTTTATTCCTTGTTCATTTCATATACAGTTTTAGTACTCTTCTAACTCTAGAGCTTGGAGTTGACACTTCTTCACCTGAAATACATTGACTTTCATGAGTTATGGTGCATTATTAAATGCAAGGTGTTATTAATTGCTAGACAATGTGTCAGGCAGACATTATTTCCTTTCATTTAATCCATTCATGGTTTCTAGTAAACCATCTCTCTTTTCACCTCTATCTTTTGAGTTTGTCACAATGGTGATATGTGTAAGTTTGTGTTAGAATTTATTTAAAGCAGCACTGAGTACATTAATGCCATTGGACTAGAGAAATGTCACTTCCTTATGATTTTAGTAGAGATTTAAGACTAAGATCTTATGCTCCAAGTAGTTTTTTTAGAGCCGCTTGGTTCTCAGGACAAGGTCTTCTTCCAGTACTATGCTATCACCCTAGTAGTAAAGACACTTTGACTAGTGGGGAAAAACACTTTAGTTCTGTTTGTGAATCTTCTGTTCTTGAAATACATTGCATCAGGCCAGTTTTCTACCTGGATTAAATCATGTAACCTAATTTTTGCTACACAGCATTCTAGTTCAGCACACCAAGAAAGCACCTCAGATGTCAACCCCAACTCTCGTGGAGACTGCAAGAAGCGTTGGAAGAGTGGGCTCTAAGTGTTGTGGACTTCCTGAAGCTCAGAGACTGCCTTGTATGGAAGACTTTGTGAGTCTTTTAAACAACAACAAGTTAATGAGGCTGGGTTGCTGTCTTCAGACCGAGATAAATCTAACTTTCAGGAGCAATGGGGTTCTAATGTGTGCATATGTGTGTATGATATCTGGATAATGGCCACTCCATATCTAACTAAGAAAGAAACAGTTTTTAATAAGTCTTACATGGGTAGTTTCAAAGTTAGATGAATTTCTGGGCCAATCAAGGCTGGATTCACAGTGGCTAATTCATAAAGCAGATGTTTGTGGAATACTTGTGACCTTTCTGCTCTGCTTGTCTCTTCTGTAGCTGTCTGCAATCCTGAACCGTGTGTGTCTGCTGCATGAGAAGACCCCAGTGAGTGAGCATGTTACCAAGTGCTGTAGTGGATCCCTGGTGGAGAGGCGGCCATGCTTCTCTGCTCTGACAGTCGATGAAACCTATGTCCCCAAAGAGTTTAAAGCGGAGACCTTCACCTTCCATGCTGATATCTGCACACTTCCAGAAATGGAGAAGCAGATTAAGAAACAAACGTGAGTGGTGGTTTTTTGTTGCATCTATCTGTTTTCATATTTCATATGTATGAATAGCGAGAACTGTCAACCGGAAATTTTTTTTAATGCAGTGATTATATTCCTTAGAGAGAAGGATTTACATGCTGGCATCAGTAAGTTAAAAAAAAGGGCCAAAGTTTTTTGACTATGTGAACAAATTTTGTATTAAAATCTTTCATTCAACTTATCTTTAAAACCACAGTAGAATAAAATTCTAGGGGGGAGGGGAACAATAGAAGACACTAAACACTATTTAGTGCATATAGATAGAAAAACTGCTCATGGAAATCATTGGAGTATTTATTTCAAGGTTTAATAGCTAGATGACCATGTCCACTCCAGGTGCAAGACAACTTCATGGGTGTGACTTTTTGAGAATAGAGGAAAGAGCTAGAAATGCACATGGGAGGTTCGAACCCTGCTGATGGAAGGGGTTCCTATAGCACAGAATGTAGCAGGGTATTGTCTCATCTTTGGAGACATGTCATCATGGTACCCAGACAGAGTTACAAAACTCATTCCCTACACAGCTCTATTTCTTTGGTACTGTTTGTTCTACAGATGTCAACAACAGAGACCCAACAATCTCCTCTTTCTTGGCTTGTCAGCTGTTTAGCCTCCCCATTATTAATTTCAAATGGGGAAAGTGTTAGAGGGAAAAATTCTATATATTAAGTGCAAAGACAGAAGTCTTTCAGGAGATTTCCTGATTCTAGGTAAAACCCATGTGACCCACATTGATTGTTCTATTTGATCTAGTCCTTGCAAAGTGGCACCTGCTACTACCCTCGTGCACAGTCAAGATTCCTAAGGTTGGCAGTGGCATGCTTGGCCCTCAAAACCAAAGTTACTTGGCTCCAAGATTTGTAACCTTATACTGTGGCCCCTCACCATCCTTCTTGTCTGATTTTCCTGCACTGGAGTCAATGTTTCCTTACTCTTCTTGCTTTCTGTCCTACTGCAGGGCTCTTGTTGAGCTGGTGAAGCACAAGCCCAAGGCTACAGAGGAGCAGCTGAAGACTGTCATGGCTGATTTTGCACAGTTCCTGGATACATGTTGCAAGGCTGCTGACAAGGACACCTGCTTCTCGACTGAGGTCAGAGTCGTTTTTGCATTTTGATAATGTTTGGTTTCCATTTTCTGTGCAAATGGTCAGGTGTAGAGCTCTAAAACTCACATACAGGTGATCAATCTAGATTTTGTTTGCTATGTAATTGTAATATGGACTGACTTATATAGCTCTTAATTTATATCTTCTACCCCACTGCTGCCTATTAAATGCTTATTACCACTATTTGGTTTCAAATTTCTGACACATGTGAACATAGTTAGAAGTACTTGTAAAGCCCAGAACCATTAATTCATTTAAACCTGGCCCTGAAATGTAACTTTCTGAATTGATTTATTTTGCACATGAATGGTGAACATTTATTATTACATGTCTGAATCATTTCACATTCCCTCCTGTGGCCTGACAACAATTGATCCTTTTTATCTGGACAGAACATATGTCAGAGAGCCTGTTTTAGGAATTCCAAATAGAACTGTAACTAAGCAATGCAAGGCATGTGCATTTACTATGTTGTCGCTGATGGCTGTGTAGTGCAAATCCTAATAGTCCTGCTAATACTTTTCTAACATCCATCATTTCTGTGTCTTCAGGGTCCCCTCCTTGTCACTAGAAGCAAAGAAGCCTTATCCTAAACACACCACAACCACAACCATCTCAGGTAACTGTACTTGAGATTCTTAAAAGGTAGTCATTTCACCAGAGGATATGGTGGGTTTCATAAGTGATCTGCTTACAAACTTCTGATGTGCCGCATGCTAAGCTTTAACAGAATTTCTCTTCTTATGACAAAGAAGTCTCTTTTGAAAATATAGATAATGCATACAGCTATGGTGATCAATTTTGTTTGTATTCTTTCAGAAGGGAATTTTAAATATAGGGCAATAATGGAAGCCTTTGCCAAAAATTGGTTTTCCATATTTTTCCATTTCCATTGCTATTCCAAGAAAACACATTTTTTTTCAAGCAAAGAACCTATAGATACAAGGTATTTCAAAATTATTTCAGCTTTAGAAAGAATTGAAAGTTTTATAGCATTCTGAGAAGAGAACTTTCATTTGTAATCAATTAGGTAATAAGTAGGTCCTCAGAAGTGGTGAGACCTCTGACTTTGACACTGGAGGACTCTGAGGGACCAGTGATGAGGAGGGCACAACCTATATCACATGTTCATGTGTTAGGGTCAGGGGGTGTCAAAACATCTATCAGTGTGTCATCTGCCCACCAAGTAACTGATGCCAGAGCTAAGACTCAGTTACATATAGGCCGTCTACACTGGTGAAAATCACAGAAAGAACTTCAGAAATTCAACACTTTTAGAAAATAGATTTGGAATCCATATTCTATTTTCCAGAGAACACTTAAATTTCTCTTTTTGTTTTCCAGGATACCCTGAGAAAAAAAGACATGAAGACTCAGGAATCATCTTTTCTGTGGAACACCCTAAGGAACACAATTTTTTTCAAAGTTTGACTTCTGTTCTCTGTGCTGCAATTAATAAAATATGGAAATAATCTGCTCTGTGTTCTGAACTATATCTTCCAAAGGCAAACTTCACCCTAGCAGCCTCTTAGACTCAGGGAAACCCTCACCTTCCTCTCTTTATCTCAGTGGAGACTCTAGCTCCATATGGGCAACACAAGGAAAACAGTCGTTAATACTCTCCCAAGTTATGGGTGGTGGGCATAGAAACCAATATTTCAACATCACAAGAATTCTGAATGAGAGACTAATAGGTTGTGAACTGTGGTTTTCCTTGGTCAGTGGGACACTAAGAATGAGTTGTGGACCAAGGAGATAGGGAAGGCTTTAAAAGTGCGTAGTTGAACTGGTAAAGTAAATCAACTGAGAAAAATAATATCACTGAAGATGACAGAATAAGACCTTGAGATGCTCTGTTGGAAGAGGAAACTGGGTGATCTGGAGGGGTGCTGGAGCACACTGGATTGATGCATCGTAAGAGTTCCATGGTCAGAGTCATCTTAAAATCCAGATGCTGCCTTCACTGCTAGGCTCTTTTCTCTATCCCAGGAGCCAGTCGCTCATATATGCTTTAGTCTATGAATTTTATAGACATATCCAAGTACTGTGTACAAGTTTATATACACAGTCATTTATATGAAATTTTTATTATAGACCTGACTTCACATTGTGCATATTAGTCTACAACCAGCTCTTACTTATCTCTTATAGTTTCACTTTAATCATGGTACTTGAAGTGATTATGAGACCACATATAAAGAAAGGTCCTTTTCAATCCTCTTATGCCCCACACTCTCCTTTCTTTCAACCTGTGCTTTGGCTTCCTGGTGAAAGTATCAAAGAGAAAGAGACTAGGGAGGTAGAATGGCGATTGGGCTCTGACCTGATGGAAACCAGAATGTTGATCCAGACAATTGGAGGAAGGTGTTGCTATTCAACTGGGCTAATAATAGGCCAGGTGTGGAAGCACTATCTGAAGGGCATTGGTTCAGGACCTACTCCAACATACCATAGGGGAGCTTAAAACTTTGATAGAATTATGCCTTCCAATGCACTATTTCATGAGCCGATACTGCTTTCCACAGAGTCAACACATACAACTAAAGATCCCAGAGAGCTTTATTTTTGAGAGGATATCCATAGGGAAATAATTCCTATCTGTCTGTTATCTATCTGTTTGTCTCTGTACTTTGCCTCATGATCCAGAAGACTGGGCTACTATAATATTGCAGGCCTACTTTTGTGTGTGTGTATGTGTGTGTGTGTGTTAGATTAGAGCTGGTTTCATAGAACACTGGGAACATGTAATGTCGTCAGCATGATTCAACATGGCATGTTAGGTTGATCATTTATTTCCTTAAAAGCAATGTTTGCCAAGTTTTCTTCATTGTGAAGTTATTACTTTTCCCCTTGCATAGTCTTTCTGGGGGAAGGAAACCATTAAATACAGCTCTCTCCTCAAAGTGAGACATAATTGTGAGGACTCGTCTCCCACTATCTGCCCTCAGATATATATTTATATTATATATTTGTTTAAGCCCAGGATATATGTTAAGGAGTTTCAGAATTATTGACCCATACTTCCATAAGAACCATTAACAACTGAATACAGTACTTATGTGGAATTTCTTTTGTCTTTAACCTTGTAGTTTTCAGGCAAAACATTGTTTTCCAAAGTTATTTAGGCCAATTCTATTTTTTTCTCTGTTTTTCTGTGGGGTTATGGGATAGTTTAGTTTGAATGCCATAATCGTTGGATATAAGATAAATTTAGGCTGTCTTTTGACTGATTCTTTGACTTATACTGCACAGACAGATCCATTGCATCTTTCCTATACTTCAGTAGGGAAGCCTTTGTTGATAGTATAAAAAGGTGACAGAGAGGGTAGCAAGCATCTTTTTCCCAGTGCCCTTTCTGCTAATATTATCTAGGGCATTCATTCCCATCTCTCCAAAAACTCCACCTCAATTTTCTCTTAGTCACCAGGAATGGCATGCCTACCTCCTCACAGGGACTTGAAGACTATTTCTCTGTTTCTCTCTTGGGCCTTTTTAGTGCATCCTATCTCGCTTTCCTCAGTTTTTTTACACTGTGTTTCCTCAAGTTGGTATTTCCTTTGCAGGAATATAAGTACTTCCCTTACCTTATAGTTGGTCTTGTAAATATTCTTTCTTTGGTAACTATAAGACATAAGTGTAGTGACCACCTCACTGAACACACTGTAGAAATGGACTAGGACTTTAGAAGTAAATGGTATAGAAAATGTAGTACTAGATGTTTATGTTAAAGAAAACTAAATAGAACCCTCACGTGACCAGAGACTTGCACAATGGTTTATATCAAGCCATATAGCAATAACATCTAAGTGAGCTAACCGAGGTCAGAATTCATAGTGACATCATTAGTGGTATAGCAGAAATACAGATGTTATGGACATTAAATTAAATTCTTAATGAAAAAGAAAATACAGTGCCAAGAAGATTTATTTACATCAGTATTGATTCCTCAGAGCAAATGAATCATGAGACATAACATTACCATATTTTTTGTGAGGTTGAAGATACAAAAGTTAGCAAGAAGATGATGCATTTGACAATGAAAAAGACAGATGGTACTGTGTTACTTTATTCCGGAGTTCAGGATAGGGTGTGTATATAAATGGGCTCACAAGATAGAAACAACCCTGGAAAACTACTTTCACCTAGCAACATAGCAGCCGTAGTGCCATGACACAACCACACAAGCTAAACATCACACAATCCTGACTTACCCTGGACTCCACAACGGCAAATAGAGTAAATTGTGAACTTACATGAATCAGAGGCATGCAAACTTGCCTTTCATGATAACAGGAATTCATTTTATTTTTAAATGCAAAATAACAAGAATTATTCCCAAATTAGGTACATGAAAAATGTCATATTCAACAACTACAAACCTAGTTACTCTTTCATGTGGTTGAGCCACTTGTGCCTCAATTTATTAGATCCAGGTTTGCCAGGCTTGCATTTGTCATGTGACCAAATGATTAACAAACAGGTGAATACTTGTTTGACGCCAAAAAGAGCATTAGTATTTTGAGATATGTAGAGAAAAGAAGAATTATGCTTTGACTGAGGGAAGACTTACCATAATATACACTTCATGGTTGATGGATATCTGGGGGTAATAAATGTTTTGTTCAACTTATTTCATTCACAGAAACCCTGTTTAATCTTTCAACGCTACACTGTAAACTTTAGACTAGCCAATAATTTAAAATATTATATGTGAGTGATTACCATTTATTCATATTTGTTCTATATATTAACTCAGATTACTTTGGTTTCCCTAAATATGCTTGACTGGTTCCTTATAACTTTGATATCAAGAATGACTTTGGACACCCAGATGCCCCAAGACTCCCAGGGACTGAACTATCAACCAAGGGGTACACATGGATCCAGCCAAAAATGTGGCAGAGGAAGGCCTTGATGGGCATCAGTGGGAGGAGTGGTCTTTGGTCAGGTAAAGGCTCAATAGAGGCCCTAACAAAGGGAAATGGACGGGGATGGGGGGGGAGGGAGGTGGGAGTGTGTCGGATAGAGAGGCATATTCACAGAGGCATGGGGTGGGAGGAGGGGGTGGGAATCTTTGGGGAGGGGGTCTTTGGGGAGGAAGGAAATTGGAAAATATTTTACCATTGGCAATGTAAATGAAGAGGATACTCAATAAAAAGAAAAAGAAAAAAAAAGAATCTCTAGCAGAGATTCCTAGTAACAGGGGACACAGAGGCTGAGCTAGGAGGGTTAGGGACAAATGCTTTGACCTAGAGTTTGTTTTGCCTGCAGAGTGTTCTGCTATGGGAGTCTAGCAGAATGGTCATTAGACCAAAGACCTAATAAAGAGGCTTTATCCACCAACTGATGGGGGGTAAATACAAAGTACCACAGACATATATTAGGCAGAGTTTGGTGCATCCTATGGAAGAGGGGGAGGAAGGGTTGGAGAAACCAAAAAGGTCAGGGACACAGAGAACATGTCCCACAAAATCATCTGGCGGGGACTCAGTGGCTTAGATCAGGAAGCCCGTAGGGGTCTGACCTAGGTCCTCTGCATATATGTTATAGTTGTATAGCTTGGTGTTCCTGTGGGATTCCTAACTGCAGGAGCAGGGGGTGTCCCTGACTCTTTTGCCTGTTTGGGGGTCCCTTTTCCTCCTAGTGGGCTGCCTTGTCCATCCTTGATGTCAGGGTATGTGCCTGGTGTTATTGTAGCTTGTTATGCCACATTTGGTTGATGGCCCTGTGAGGTTTGCTTTCTTCTAAGGGGAGGCGGAGTAAAGGAGGTGAGGATCTGGGGAAGGGGTAGGGTAGGGCTGGACGGAAACTACAGTTGGTATATAATATATAAGAAAATAAAGAAATAGAAAGAACCTCAAGAGGGGGGCTGGATTGAGGAGCAGTATCATTGGTGAAGAAGCGTGTCGTAAAGGATAGAGAAGAGTGCATTCTACTTGAGGAGGGTGAAGTTCTCATTCATCCCCACCAGAGTAATTTGGTTTGTGATTTATGAGGGTCACAAACCTTCTAGTGATTGAAGCCACACAAGACAAAGCTGCGGGGTAAGTATACTCTATGTCTTTGGAAACCTGTAAGAAATATTTCTCCACTTAGAGTTTGGCTACAACAGCTGTCAGGAATATTTTCCCAAATTAAGATGCTTCTGCACCGCGGCAAATATGGTCCTCAAATGCCACAGAGAAAAAGCAACTGCTCAGAAGCCTCTTCTTCTGACGGCACGTTATAGGGGTGGAATTATGAATCACCTGTAACAATAAGCCATCGCCAGCTTTGATATATGCTGCAGTTTAAGCATTCATTGTGTAATGAACCATATTTTCTGTTTCCATTCTTCTGCTGAGGGATGTCTGACTATTTTGAATAGGGCTGCTGGGAACAGTGGAACATGTGCCCTTGTGGTATGGTGGAGCATCTTTTGGATATATGTCCAGGATTGGTATATCTGGGTCTTCAGGTAGAACGATTTCTAATTTTCTGAGGAACTGCCTAATTGATTTCCAGAGTGGTTTTAGCAGTTTGCAGTCTCACCAGCAATGGAGGAGTGTTGCTCTTTCTCCACATCCTCACCAGCATCTGCTGTCAGCTGAGTGCTTGATCTTAGCCATTCTGACTAGTGTAAAGTGGAATCTCAGGGTCACTGTAATTTGCATTTCCCTGATAATTGAGGATGTTGAACATTTCTTTTCGTGTTTTTCAGCCATTCAAAATTCCTTTGTTGAGAATTCTCTGTTTAGCTCAGTACCCCATTTTTTAAAAATTGGATTATTTGGAATTTTGGAGTCTAACTTCTTGAGTTCTTTATATAGTTTTGATATTAGCCATCTATGGAATGTGGATTATTGAAGCTCTTTTCCAAACCTGTTGCTGTTTTGTCCTATTGACAGTGTCCCTTGCCTTACTGAAACTTTTCAGTTTCATGAGGTCCAGTTTATCAATAGGGGTTCTGCTCTAATGGATAGATTAGTATTTTTGTTTTGAGAACTGGTTCTATATATAGCTCAGGTTGGGCTCAAACTTGTGGCAATCCTCCTGTCTCAGCCTACTGAGTTCTGGGACCATAGGCATTTGCTGCCACAGTCAGTTGATTAGCATTGTCATTAAAGAGCCTAAGGGACTTTCCTAAGTCCTAGTCCAGTGCGTTTCCATCCCTTCTGCTATTTGTGGCATCATATTTGAGAAGTGACCTACATTGGACATTGAGTCTATGGGGCCCTCGTGTTCTTGAACCTCCAAGTCTTCAGAGTAGAAAAATACATTTATATTGTATGTAAATTTTCTCATCCCTGGCATTTTGTGAGAGCAGAGCAAAGGAAAACACGTCAGAAAAGGAGCATCCAGCAGTGGGTTTGGCACAAGGCTGAGCACTCATTTGATATTCCCTACATCTGGCCATTGCTCTAGCAGCTGGAAAGAGGTGGACTCCATGTGAACAGGTCGCCACCAGACAAGTATTTAGGAAGGAATTTTTCTGTACATGTCATTGTTCCAGATGTGCTGTCTCCCCCAACTGGTTGATAGTTTGACTGTGTAGACCCACTTTCTATTTTAAGAACCCCCTACTCCTACCCAGCCTGTCCAAAGCAGCTAACCCAGAGAGGGACAAGCGCTGCGTGTAGAATGTACATTTTTGTGAAACTGGTTTTCAGTTGACCCTCCATTGACATTGCTGCAGCTCTGCTTGACCTATATCGATGTCCGAGTGCACCTTTATTGACTTTGACATATTTCTGTCCTTTTAAGTTCGACAGGCAGCTCGGTTGCCCAATTTGTCTCTGAACCCTTTTAGTTTGTTCCTGTGTGGGGGAAGAAAAAATATTTTCTCCCCTAAACACCAAAGATCCAAAGATAAAATTCCTTTGATGAAGGAAAACAGCCCACTTTCCCCATTTTGATTTTCCTTTGGACAAAACATGGTCACAGCAAATGTGGAGAGTAAAGCATTTTCTCCTAGATCAGTTCAAACTAAACAGAAGAGGGAGAGTTTACAGAAACCAACCAACAGGACAGTTACGTGACATCTGGGGCTAGATGTGAAGAGACCAAGGGAGAAACCAGTAGAGAAGACATTGGTTAGGCTTGTCATGAGCACTCTGATGGCCCTCACACATCTTCACACACAGTGGAAACATCTTTCCATGTTTGACTTCTAGTCCCTTGATGTAATCATATGTCAGGGGTTCCCTGAGAAAGTGTGGGGAGGGTCCTCACCTACAGGCTCAAGACACATGCATAAGTAAAGAGAGTTTAGCAGCATCAGGGAACGGGGAAGAAAATGTCAGGCGAAGTGTGAGCTGCCCTCTTAATCCTTGAGTTCCCAGTGATGTGGAGACTGTATTAGCCACGAGTCTGTTTTCTGCCCACAGACAACAGGATGATAGGGTAAGTATAACAAAATCTTCAGAGGAAGGAGGGTCATAGTGGACTGAAACACTCCTTACAGTCGGAGTGGGTCTGCTTTGCAGGGATCATTTTAAAATCTGAAGATGACAAGCATTGGCTTCCTCGAAACTTGCTAGATTCCATCCCATTCACAATATGTTCTTGTGCCTGTGGAGTCCCAGCCCGAGATTAGATAACACATGACTATTTCACTAACATTCTGTTACCAGAGGTGTTAGTGAGAGGTGTGTCATCATTCATTTGAGGGCATAAATTCTGACTACCATTTGATTCGATGACATTTGATTTCCCTTTGTAAAGATTACGCTGTGTTTCAAATGTGCTAAGCACCATGGTACATTTAAGAAGTTAATCATCTGGGAAGAGTCAGATGCCTCACAGAAGACGAGGATTTAAGGGCACATAGGAAGTTGCATGAGAAAACAATCTAAAGACTGTTAGAAGTTGTCAGTGGGGGGCCTTCTTTAGTAAGCACTTGGAAACACCCACAGACAGTTGTATGATCTATACCTTGAAGAGTAGTGGAAAGCTGTTATAAGCACTGATGGGTAAGGTACGAGAAATGTAAGAACTATGCTTTCAGGAACACACACACACACACACACACACACAAAGAGGGAGAGAGAGAGAGAGAGAGAGAGAGAGAGAGAGAGAGAGAGAGAGAGAGAGAGAGAGAGAGAGAGAGAGATCCTGAAAGAGTGAAAGTCACTTTCTGCCAACTCACATGTGCAGTCCAACTATACATTCTATATATGCCAGTCCTAAGAATGGCAATATTTACTCTCATCTTTTACGAAATATTTGCAGCTGCCCAGCATTTATGATACACCATCCCACCGCCACATGAAAGTACACTTGAGAAGCATTACTTTTGTGATATAAATGATAAAATCTAGACTCAGTCATATTAAATTGTTCGCTGAATGTCATATGACTAGTGATGAGCACAAGCAAGATTAACATCTTTTTGATGGCAGAGTTCAGTTTACCAGGTCACATTGCACCTGGGAAGATTCAAGGATGTATGGAAAAAGTCAACAGAGCAAGAATCAGAGCAACCGGAAAGTGTTTGCTGTGAACTCTGTACTTAGGACCAAGCTTTGAGCAACGGCACAGCAAGGCTTAGCACTGTTTGCGGTCGGCACACAAACTGTGGTTCAAAGCTTCTCTTTATCTCTTCTTGTGGCATCTGCTGTCTCTGGTTCTGCTTTACCACACAGCCTCTCTCCCATGGCTATACTAACCCTGGATAAGCTGGAGAAAAACCAATGTCCACCCCCTCTGTGTGGTTCTGGAGATAGAAAACAATAAGTCAATGCCTGTCAACTTCTTCAACCTGCAAATCAGGGTGTTGCACCCACAATATTCCTGGGAGTGAAAAGCAAGCTTGGGCTACATTAAGTCACTACATACTAACCAGAACCATTGGAGTAAACCAGTCTCTGTCTCTGTATCAGTCTCAGTCTTTCTCTCTCAGCTTTTAAATCAGTTTTTAAATTGATTAAAATTTATCATAGGAAGTTGAAATACTTCATTCATATTATGTAATTTTATATGTATTTCTCATTTCCTACCAGCAATGATTCCACCCATGTGGCTTATTAGACGACATACTGCAGCAGGTTCTTAGTTGGTCTGTTCTGTGACAGTGGCAGAGACATTTTTCAAAGGACAATCATTTTTTTTAATTAGCTCCCCTTTGTGCTCCTCCCATTGTCCTCAGATAAAGTGGGAGCATGTCGAGGCCTTTAAGATACAGCCTCTGCCAGCCTCATTGAAAACACTCCCCCTATCAGGTTGGCGATGGGTGAAGTAGTTAGCTTTGTAAGCTCAACAACCTGGGCTCCATCCTGGAGCTCGCAGAAGAGTGGAAAGAGAGAACAGTGTCTACGGGGTGGTCTTCTGACTGCCATGAGTACGTGCCAGATTTTTGTGTCATGGCGAGGTGAACCCAGGGTCTCACACAAACTCAGTGTGCTACAGTCTGCGGAATCCTGCCGTTTCTGAATTCTGTGTTCCACAGACATCGCCTTTCTTCTCACTGAAATATGCTCTTCTCTCCATCAGTGTGCCTTTCACTGCCTTTTCCATCCCTCGAGTGAAGCCTCCTTATTTAACCTACCTACCACCACTTCTTCCAGTCTCTTTGAAACGTGACTTCCTCCGAAAATACCTCACCCGTACAAAGATGCTAGGAGCTTTTCTCCTCCCACAAAGCACAACAACCATCATACAATTTGAATATAGTGGATACACTCATTGGTCCACCCTATGAGATGTGGTCTCAGTTCGATATTTTCTTTATTTAAATTTCAAATGTTATCCTCTTCTTTGGTTTCCCCTCTGAAAACACCCTATCCCATTCTCCCTCCCCCTGCTCGCCAACCCACCCACTCCCGCTCCCCGGTCCTGGCATTCCCCCTACCCTGGGGCACCGCCTAATTCTTATTGCTGATTTCCCTTCAGCGAACAGCATCTCAATGCACACTTTATATTTTTTTGTTGAACGAATAAATAAAACCCTCATCTGTTGAGTTCTTCTCTGTGGCAGGCCCTATTCTTCTTACTAGTTTATCTCACCTTCAATTACTAAAAGGGTATTAATTTTTCATAACTTCATAGATGAATATATTGAGAATAAAGCTGGTTTGAGTTTTTGTCACCTGGCTGACAGTTTGAATAGTCAAGGGGAGAGCCTTTCGTATACTAAAGTCCAGTTTGTTTAGCCATATTGCTTCTGAGGGGTTACATGGGCTCAGGAAGTTACAAATAGAACCAGACATAGAGCTATGAGAGGTATGTGGTGTGAGCTCAGAGTTTGTGACAAAGCTTTGAGCAATAGCACACGTGGGCTTAGGGTTGTTTGCAGATGGTATTAGAGATCTCACACAAAGTCATGCGGTAGATAACGGAGAGGGCAAAATTCAAACCCAGTCGCCATACGTTCATGTTTAACTGTGACCCTGTGTACCTTTCTGATCACATGCTTTGGGATTGCGGAGATCTCCCCACAAGGCAGAGTACAGAAAGGAATTAAGGATGACACAAATCCTGCAGACCCTGGGCTGATCTGGGCTGTTCCTTCTGGTTTAGGTGTAGAAGCATGCCAAAGAATTGGTGGCTGATATAACATGCCTCTATCTTAATGTATACATATTATCTGTAGTTTTATGTGTATATGTATGTATGCATATATATTCATAGTTTTAAGTATTATCATATTTACACATGATTCATCCAGCCTTTCTGAAAAGATGATGAAAACAGACACTTGGCTTTGCAGATTACACACATACTAGCATAAATCTTGAACTAGGATCTGTATAGGTAGGAAGGTCTTAGAATGGTCAAGGAGAGGCATAGCACACCTCTAATCATGGCCCCAGGAGGCTGAGTTAGGAAAATCAAGAACTCAAAGCCAGCCTGTCATAAACCAACCATCCAAATGATTGACAAGCCAAGTAACCTAAATAAAATGGAAACTCTTATTTCACTTTAAATCTTGTCATTGGATAAATACATTCGCTAGCCACTCAGCAAGTGTTGGGTCCTGTCTTGACACTTGATATGCTATGCATAGTGTATAGTGTACTCGGTGTATTTAAATCATTTGTTGTTATTTTATTCAGTGAGTTGGGGTAGAAGGGGAGAGAGAGGGATTTCGCTTGCAATCTAGAAAGCTAATGTTTAAACTCTGGTCTGCCATTGCTGTGCTCTTGTCTACATTTTATTTTGAGGACAGAAAGAAGTGCAGGTACAGTCTGAAAATATGGTCATACTGTGTGTTTGTTTTCCCCATTTTCTATTGCTAATATATTATGAGACTCTTTCCATTGCATTCAATATACCCTACAAACTTGGTTTGATAGTACTATTTCTCTCCATTTTATGAGTACACTTTATTTTCTAGTGTAAGTCATTTGTTTTTATAATCACATCTTTAAAATAGCAACTCACAGGCTCTGAAGATGGCTCAGCAGTTAAGGGCATTTTCTGCTCTTCCAGAGGACCTGGGTTCAATTTTCAATGCCCACGTGGTAGCTCACAGCCATCTCTAACTCTAGTTCCAGGGGATCCAACACCCTCTTCTGACCTCTTCAGAAAACAGGCACAAACATAGTGCACAGACATATATTCAACCAAACCACTGAAGCACATAAAAAAAAATTTAAAGAATGAATTAAAAAATATAAAAATAAACTCAACCACATATGAAGTCTTAGCAAACATGTCTGGACCTCTAGACACACAGATTCTGACATGCCAAAGTCTGAGTTATAGTTTAGATATGCACTGGGAATTTTTAAAAGTTTTCTGTTAACTGTAATGTGTAGAGAAATAAAACTATCATAGACTCTATGACATCAAGGGTAAAGGTATGAGATGAAGCACTCTTGGGGTCAGAAGCATATCAGTGCCTGTTAGTATTAGCATCATCATCTTGGCCTGAGAGGATGTTGCAGCTGACTCATGTACCTGTGACATACGTACAGAATTATTCTTTGGCACATAAAATTAGAATGGGAATTGGTTCATCAGGTTTTGTGCTGTAAGTTTTCTATGTTAAACCACAATACACTAAATAAAATAAATCCACTTGGCTAATGGATGGTTTTGAGCTAAGTAATAAGTGGATAATTCTGAGTTAGTAAAGTTCTGTGCCTAGCATGTACTACACATTTTATTATCTTTCTTAAAAAAGAATTGATGTATTTGGAGTTACATAGTAAGCCGGCTATCTTTTCTTTATGGCTATATCAATGTTTTACGTTGAAATAAATTATTCTTCAGCTTAGGAGAAATTATCTAGTTGAACAGTTTAGATGGTGAAGAACATTTTCAGCATTTGCAAGATTTTTTTTTCCACTCTAAAGTGGTCTTTGTCCTTGAGCACATGATACCAGTGACCCCTGTGCTGTTAATTATTGGCAAATTGCCTAACTTCAATGTAAGGAAATAAGGTAATGTGTTTGCTCACTGATGGTTACTAGTTAACAGACATCCCTTAAACAGGATATAAAAGACCTCGAGCAGGACTGTCGGCAGCATTCGGCTTCCAGCACTGCTTGCGATGGAGTGCCCAGCAGTCATGAAGTGGAGGCTCTCCTTTTCCTTCATTCTCCTGCTCAGTTTGGCCGGATCCAAAGCAGAGCACAAACATGAGTTTGGAATAGGTAAGATGCTTTGTGTCTTGGGAGCTAGTTTCCTATAACAAAATTCTTTGAAATTCCAACATTTGCGTCTCCAGGTATCTTGATTTAGGCATTATATGTACTGTTGAAGACAAGGAATATTTAACTGGTGGATAGATTTAGATGAAGGATAAATGGAACTTTATGTAAGAGGCTTATAAAATAACAGCAGTCAGTGTTCAACACAATATTTGGTGTGGTCCATGCTCAGCTTTTTTTTTTTTTTTTTTTTTTTTTGGTATTAATTGTCTAGTTCCTTTGAGTTGACAGAAATAATGTTTTTATTCTCGATATTTTTAAAAGTGCTAATTATTTGACTCTCTGGAAAGCCTTAACGTGAACAGGCCAACTGTAGCATAATTATGTCGAAAGTCTACTAAATTAAACCAGTGTGAATATTACACTATTAGGGAGCCAGATAGTAGGGGAACCTGAAATATGAGGATTAGTGTTAGGTCTGCAGCTGATCATTCTGGTTAACTTTGCTCCTTAATTTTTTTAGTTTTCCCAAGTGTAAAATTAAGATGTCTGGACAGGTGGTTCCTAATAACTCCGCAGTTCTAAAATTTATGGTTTGTGTTTAGATTCGACAATGATGGCTTTCCCAACTGAAATCATCACTTGTCAAAACTGCTTTCTTTCCAGCTTCCACGTTAGATTCTTCCCAGTGCTTGACCGAGAAGAATATGCGTAACATGTAAGTTTTGCTTCCATAAATGTGTTGCAGAAATGGCCTGCAAAGATAGGTCTAGGTAACTGAATATAAGTTTTTAAATTACAGGAGCAAATTGGATAATTTTAAGGCTTCACTTATGCTGAGTATCAAACTGATACGCAAAATGTTTAACTTGGGTCAGTGCTATAGATCTTAGCCTTGACTTTGCCTGGAAATCCACAAAACAAGCCAAATCAGATTTTCAAAACTGAAAATTAATTTCTCTGCAGCTTTGCATGGGCTCAAGAATGTGTCTTACCAGAACCAATAGGAAGATACGGCAGCATGCTTATCTGTAAACTCTTTAAGATCAAGTCATAGGGAGTAAAACATTTTTTATTTTTGTTATTTGTGGAGAATAGCTTATTCCTTTAAATATGGTCTCAGTTCTACTTACTTGAAATTTACGGTAAGGAATTTAAATGTGTGTGCTACTGGTGATGTCTACCTGCAGAAATCTGGACACGTACCACTTTGAGTCAACCTGGGACTAGCACCATCTAGGACTGGGGTTCAGTCATTCAGGGAGCAAACACAATTGAAGGTCCAATGACTTCACCCTTGCTTAAATTAAGTAAGAAAAATAGTATAAAGAATATAGGCCTTCCAAGGTATATATGCTCAGTGAGCAGTGATCCAAAAAAGAGGAAGTACATTTTAGGGAAATCTATTTATTTTGACTTTTAAGACTTGCACCTGTATTTACAGGTGAAGATGACAGAAAGAAGGGTGACATTTCCCTCTGAGTGGCTAGAACCCAGTTTCCCATAGACCTTTAGCAAAGGGGTCCCTTCTAAATAGATCAGAGCGAAAAGCCACCAACAGACAAAGCTGTAGTTGAAAGACAATCGTGACTGGGTCTGGTCCTCGAGCCTCTGCACGTCGTCTCGTTTCAGAGCTACCATCACCATAACCCAGTTTGTTCAGGGAGCCACCGAGCAGGAAGTGAACAAAATGACGAGCGATGTGTTGGCTACAATGAAAAACACTGGCGACTGGTGTTCAGAAAACAAGGTAAGTGAATACAGAGAAAGCCACATTGACGCTTAACCAAAATTTAGGCTGCAGAAGAGAAGATGCCAGGAAGTTGGATTTTCTGAAGGCAGAGTTCTCTATGAGTTCTGGAATCCCGAACAGCAGCACTGTGGCCAAGCGAGCGGCTGCTTAAAGGAGCTGAGAATAGCGCGACTTCATAGTGAAGGCTCCAGAGTAAGATTATCTGAGTGACCATGGGCACACTCTCTTTTTTGAACTTTCATATCTGCTATTACAGGGCGGCTTTAGATCTGTTCAGAGATGCCATGGAGATTTATGTTGGTGATGAATAGCAGTATATCGCCTCTTAGGCAGACAGTGTGGCTAACAGCATTTTAGGGATCACTGCAAACCATTGATCATCAAAGCCCGGCGTGGAAGGTGCTGTCCACAGAAAGTCTGTCCAGTCAACTAGGAGAACTTGGCTGCATCTTATCATCAGAATCCCTAGCTCATTTATAAATGTTAATTTATTACATTATAATATTTATATATTTTATACATATATTACATCACATAGCATATTTATTATATATTATTTTATATATGGAGACATATTACACATATTATATGTCATATATTACAAATTATATATGAACAATCCATATTTGCTATATGGTTATAATTTTATATAATATATTATACAATAATAATTTAATGAATTGACTGATTAATTAAATCTCTATGATAATCCTGTAAGGTTGAGGATAATTTTCCCATGGAGAAAACTTTTTAGGCACAGGGAAAAATCACTCCTTTGGGGAACTATAGTTTGGTAGCCCTGAGGATTAGATGAAGTCTTCTTTTTCTGGCTCCAGAGTTCGGTCCTTAGCAAGGTACTCACACTGTCCAGCAGAGCATGGTGGGTGTGAGGCCGGCAGCAGGTTATTCGGGTTGTTGGATATGGTGCATACAGGGACAGGAGCACCAATGTCTGATATCCAGGTAAGTCAGAACTTCAGAAAAAACAATCAAGTTGAAGTAGCCAGTTGTCCTAGTATAGAAGCTTGATACAAAAAGCTATTATTCTTTAGTTTACTCCTGTACAGAAATGAACTTTATACTTGTTGGCGTTGTTTAAGCATGGGAACAAATACGCCAGAGCTCTGTCACAGTGGAGCTGAAGTAGACAAAATGTTATGTGTAGAAGATCTCCTTTGACAAAAATGCTAAAATGTATTCTTTGAGACTTTAGTAAAAGTATTTTAATCAAGGCCACCTCCCTAGCCCCTTATAACTCCCCCAGTCTGCTCCCACTGCTACATTGTTATCGCTGTTTTTTTTTTTTAACTTATGTAGTCTACTTAGTGCTTGCAATATGTGCATGGGCACAGAGCCTTCCAATGACGCATGTGCCAAGGGCTGCAGCCTGAAGAAAGCCTGCTCTTTTTCTCCCAGCAGCCAGCAACTGCCAGTCACTCCTCTGCAAGGGCGTGGCTTTGTGACCCCTCCCCATCCATGCAGGCATTTTGACTAGCTTGATTTTATGAAGGTCTTGTGCAGACAACCACAGCCATTGATATCCCGTGTGTGCAATTGACCTGTCGTGTATGAAAACTTTTTTTTTTCCGCTGCAGTTTTCCTGCAATCTCTGACCCTTAAAATCTTTTCTCCCCTCTCCTCCTATGGACCCTGATTCTTGAAGGGAGAGAACCTCTCCTCTCTGTAGATGCCTCATTTGGGGCATGACTACTTCTCTATTTTGGCCATGTATTCTGTATTCTGTATTTTGTGAATCTCTGTATTCATCACCATCCCCTGCAAGTAGAGCCTTCTGGGATGAGGACTCAGGATTTCACAAAGCTCTGCCTCTCTGTGTGTAGAAGGCAATCTGGTACTGTGTCCATTCAATAAAATAAAAAGAAATAGCTTCGCTCTTAGGGGCTATACCACACTCAGCCACAGGTTCTTGGCCCAGCTTGCAATGCCAGGCCTGAGTGACACCTTGTCAGCGAGGACTGTTTGCCACTCTCATGAATTTATGCTGCTCTTGTCACAATGGATATACCAGGCCTAATTGTAGCTCATAGGGTTTGCAGCTGGGTGAGCCTGTCAATTAGATGACGTTTCTCCCTCGGCAGCTTACACACCCCCTTCTGGAATTATAAAGTCTAGCCAGTAAGAAGGCAAGTTCAGATGCTTCCAGCTCTAAAATGTATGAGTTAATAAGAATCTCTGGTCCGTATGCTAGTTTTAGTCATTCTTTGTTAGTCAGTTAAAAAGGCTTGTATAAATTATGTCCAAAGCACTTATTTCACCTTTGTTATTCAGTTGATGTTCAGGGTAATGTTGCATATGGTGTGGTTTGTCACTACAGATTCAAAAGGTTTATTTAAAAAGGTTGACATGGTGATGTGCCTCTGTGACCTCAGGGCTTGGGAGGCTGAGGCAAGGGGATCTGAATTTGGGACCAGTCTAATTTACATAGTGAGTTTCAGGCTAGCCATGGCCGCATCAGGAAGAGACACTATCTCATCCTCTTAGAGACCATCACAAGTTGAAGGTGGATATACAGAATCAGAGTCTTAAGTAAGACTGTCAAGATTTTTAAAATATTAGCAATTATAATGGTTAAATACTTTCCTAAGATGGATGACATCCTTCAAAATACTGGTCTTGTCCAAATCTCAGTGAATTTAGGTACTAAGGAAGAAAGCATTTTAAAATACTGTCGCTAAATTGGTAATTATGACTAATGAAGGGTGGTTTTATATTTGAACCCTCTTATTTTTAACTGAAAATAACATCCGGTTTTCGACTATTGTCGTGTTGTTAGAAGGTGAAAAGGAATGAGTATATATAATACAATGATTATGCAAAAAGAAGAAAGTTTCTATTATCTTGGGGCCAAGTTTTTCATGAAATAAAAGAGTTAAATTCACTTTTAAAACAAGATAGGACAGATAAACTACTCCATAACCCCTTTTACTTTTAAAATAGTTATATCTCACCCACAGAATGTGTGCTACCCAACAGATATAAGTCCTTCACACTAAAAGCTACCAAAGAAAATCCTCACATCAGACTGAAGGGAAATATCCTGAATGTGTATGGGGATCTTTCTCAATTTACTGGTCTCATTTTGGACATTAGAAGACTTTACAGACTAGTTCCAGTGGAGTTACATAGTTGCCTTTCATTCACAATAAGACTTTTCTTTTCTCAGCTATCTGTGTTTATGGATGAAATTTGCCACGAGACGGAAATCTCTAACAAGTACGGATTGTCAGACTGCTGCAGCCAAAGCGGGGCAGAAAGGCACCAGTGTCTCCTGGCACGCAAGAAGACTTCTCCAGCCTCTGTCCCACCCTTCCAGTTTCCAGAACCTGCAGAGAGTTGCAAAGCGTATGAAGAAAACAGGGCGATGTTCATGAACAGGTAAGGACCATCCAGTGGGCAGTCAGTGCTTCTGCAGTCCACCCCGTGCACTCCAATGTGTACAAGTAGGAAATGGAGACAGAGTGTGTCTGCTGAGGTCTGTGTAAAGAACCCCTCAGCGGCTCCTGTTGTAGTGAGCCACCTTTTGTTCATCTCTATTACAAGATGACGCTGGCCACATGCAGCTCCCTGGTAGTAAATTACTTTAGTACATGCGCAGTGTGCTGTATTCCTTATCACACTTACATGCTAATGAAGAACTCACTTAGTTCACCAATGAGGAAGCGGCTGGTTATCTCCCTTGGCAGACGGGGCTGAGTAGGCTATATAAGGTCAAGCTGGGAGAGAGCCCGGGGCCGCCAAAAGAAGAAATAAGCTAAATTCAAGGTTTCCTGAATAAACCATAAGAAGGAAGAAACTCCCTGGTGTCGCGTCCTCTTTGCTGGCGAGGGTAGACGTGACATCCTGTGAGGCACAGGCTGGGAGATTCAGAACAGGCTGCATGCAGATTCAGCCTCTGATCCTTCAGCCTCTGGGCACATAGCTCTTTCTCACCTTTAAAGGGACTTTTCCACAGCATCTGAAAAAAGCATTCATGTTTCCCCATAACAGCACAGTAAAGAAAAAGTCCATTGGGCTCTGTCGCTTTTGCTGTGACCCTGATCCTTAAATAAATTCCAGAGCTCAGTTCAAGGCTGCCTCGGTCCGGTCCATTCATTTGTTTGGAGATTTGTTTGCAAATCTCCAAGTGTCGTCCATCCCACAGGTTCATCTACGATGTGTCACGGAGGAACCCTTTCCTGTATGCCCCTGCCATTCTCTCCTTGGCTGCTCAGTATGACAAAGTGGTTCCAGCGTGCTGCAAAGACGACAACATGCAGGAATGCTTCCAGACCAAGGTGGTATCTTCGTGAAGCTATCTCAAACTAAATGGGGGTCTAGCTATGGCTCGGGGACACAGAATTAAAGGTGGAAATGCGCCTCCTGTAGAGACTCCCATCTTCTTTCTCATCCTAAATGAGAGTCCTTTTTACTTGGTTTTTAAATTATCAATGAAATTTCACTTTCTCTATATAGTTAGAAACAATACCCATAATAGTAAGGTACAAGTTTAGGCTTGAAGTAAAAACCTGTGTATTTTGAGGTTTCATGAATCAGCCTTTTTAGAGAGAGCGGAGGTAACATCAATGTATGGACTCAGAGGAGGTAATTTAGTAGCTGCAAGCCTGTTAGGGTGATGGTGTTGTCCCCCTCTCCTTTAGAGCAGAAAACAACACTGATACAGAGTAACCAGCCTATGGGTATTTGACAAGTGGAAAGAACACTAGAAGCTGGAAACGGGTGGGGTTGTTCGTGTGTCCACAAAATGGAGCATATTACAGCTTCTGGCTTTTGTTGACTCGTTTTACTTGGCTTTTTGAGACAGACTTGTTATATAGCCCCTAGGAGGCCCAAACTCCTAAGAATCACGATTGTAGCACAACTTTTCTTTTTCTTTGTTTTTTGTTTTTGTTTTAACGAGCAGGAGCCAACAGGCTTTAGTTTGCCTGGAGACTGGACAGGCGCAGTTGTCCATGTGGTCCCAGTATCAAAATTATGATGTACTGTTTTGAAGAATCTTAAAGAGATCTCAGGCATATATAGATAAGAATTAATCCAAAGTCTATTTTTCAATAGAACAACAGGCTTACACGTCCAGAGTTCTAAGCTTAGTAGAAGCTATTTTACACTTTCAGGTGTCATCTGTACTGAGCTTTTCTAGTTCTTAGGTCTTAGAGAGAATAGATGGGTTTTCTTAACACCTCACTTCTTCTGCTTCTAGAGAGCATTGATTGCAAAGGAATTAAGAGAAGGAAGCATGCTGAATGAGCATGTATGTGCAGTGATAAGGAAATTTGGATCCCGAAACCTCCAGGCCACGTAAGTGTAAGCTTCTGAAGAGGCAATCAGATAGGCTCAATGTAGCAGGATCAGAACGGCCCCCGCAGATCAATTTGCCATTTGCTGCTTATAAGAGCCTCGCCGGGATGGTACTCAAGGGAGAATTTTAGGGTTTTTATTGTTTGTCTGTTCTAGACACTTCAGTCTCTGTCCGCACTCAAATCATACCGCCCACTAGACCGTACTTCCCAGCTCTTCCACAAAGTAGGTCAGCCTTCATGGAGAGGTTTCTCAGACTTGTAGCCCAACAAGAAAGTCTTCTTCTTAACCAGGCTTGCCAACCAACCCCATTGTGTCAATTGTTGCTTCTCTGTAAAATATTCCCATGAGGCAACAAGTTTAGAAGCCAGTGGAGGTTGATCAGATGGTCCTAAGTGCTGTGAAACCTAGGTACTGGCTGCGTCTTCCTTCTGGAAGAGGTCGGACTTATCCTACGATTACCTCCCGATTCTATTAGAAACTTCATCATTTCACATAGCACTTTACAAATCTGTCTTAATGGTAAAATAGAAGACACAATGACAGAAACTGTATAACGTATCTATCGGCAAGAAAAGCCGTACGCTCCACAGTTATTCCCAAACTATGCAGGAGCAAAGACTCAACCATTTATTCAAAGAAGCAGGGTCCTTGCACGGTCACCCCCTACCCTTGAACTCCGGCCGCTTCATTTTATATTTCCTTCTGCCGTGGTCTCGTGCCTTGGTCTCTGATGCCAAGTCTGATGCCACTTCTTTCCTTCCCTTGATGCGGGCATCTGTACGCTCCCTGATTTCTCCTACGTATTTATTTCTGTGAGATGAGAAGCAAGTGTTATTCTCAAAGAATGTTCCCACGTCTTAATCATTTATTCTTTAATAAAAGTGTACATTTTCCTCTTTGAGGCAGAATCTGGTAGTTCAAGCTAGACTTGCGCTCCGGATTCAACCACCTCCACTTCCGGTGTGCTGGAATTACAACCAAGTGCCTCTGTGTCTGTAACAAAAATCCCAAACGCTCAGGGTCAGGGATGGACAAGCAAGGACAGCATTTATCTTGAGTTTCTAGAAAGTCTTCCGGAAGCTACAAATTACTTCCAAATTATTTGAGGGCCCAGCCCTCAATCTACAGAGCTCGTGTGCCTTTTCGGGGCAGAAGCTGATGAGACCTTAGAAGTGTTTCCTTTTCTTTTAAAAGAACACTTGTCTGTTCTTTCTGGTTGGAGGTAACTCCCCAGATACTCTACTGACAATGCGATTTCATCCTGATAAACAGGACTTTTTTAAAAAAATTTTTCCTCTTCCAGAATCATTATTAAGCTAAGTCAGAAGTTTACCAAAGCAAATTTTACTGAGATTCGGAAGCTGGCCCTAGATGTAGCCCACATTCATGAGGAATGCTGCCAAGGAAACGCCATGGAGTGCCTGCAGGACGGGGTAGGCACTTGCTCTCTCCCTCGCTCGCTCGCTCGCTCGCTCGCTCTCTCCCTTTTGGCTTTGTCTCACTTAATATTTCACTGTGCCTGGCTTGGCTGGGGTGCAGTGAACTTACAGACTTCCTAAGAGTAAAATTTAAGCTACACCATGACTGCTTTCGGGTCTCACCTCAGGCATTAGCAATACCTGCCCCTTTCCATGGGGCTAAGGCATATTCAGTTCTTCATTTGACTGAAATACAGTGCATTTCTCCCACTAGCTAACTAGCTGCTGGTTTTCAGTGAGTGCCTTGTCAGGAAAACTTATAAACTGGCATCAAAGAAGGTATAGTTTAATGGGAGAGATAAGAAATGGCCTTCTTGAAGTTATAGATTGTCTTTTGTTTACCATTCTACGGGGCAGTGTCGGGCACACTGAAGGATTCTGTCATAGTCTAATGACAGACTTATAAGTAAAAATAATGCAAGAAACTGTTGCACGAGGGGAAAATGTCTATTTATTGCCAAGCAGAGGTGTGTGATTAAAGGGATATTAAAGAATTAAAGCCTCAAGCTTTTAGCAACAGATTATATAAGAACTGGTAATATACATGACATGGCTAATTTGGGCTAATCCTGAGCTTTCTAGATATCAAATGAAAGGTCTGTATATACCAAATTACTCCCCCTTTCATCCCTGTGACAACAAGGACTACTTAAAATTTTTTTTCAGTTGTTACAGGCTCAAATGATTTTCAAAACAAGGGCAGGAACGACTCACTTCAACATACCCCAGTGTCATTCTTTGTAGAGGGAGTGAGGGGAGTCAGCAGGTGTCAGCGGCTCCCTGGGGACAGAGTAGGCATTAGGCCAGCATTAGGGCGCCCCTGCTGTGAGGAGTGGGTGAATCCCAAAGTATGGATTTTATTACTTATTTTCTCATGCACATTAGGAATTCATTAGCCCATTAGGAATATCCGCAAAATTTACTTTGTTTTTCTTTGAGGTCAGCTTTCTCGGTTGGTAATTGACGATTTTATTTTTATTTTTTATTTTTTTTTATAGTTTAAAAATTAGCGTTTAACTTTTGCTCGTAGCTACGTTTTCATTGAGTGGAAAAATAATTTCAGTACTTTACCGGAAGGCTTTGCCAATTGAATGATAGTTCTCAAAGGTCACTGTTCAGAATGCACATCCCTGAGCAGAGACAATGTTGTCTATAGGATTTTGCACAGCCAGTTCGTTCGTCTTCTTGACTGCCCTCTGGAGGGCAGAGTGCGTCACTGCAGATCCTTGTGATCAAGGCGGAAGGGAAAGCGAGATAGAATGTCAGCTGCGAATATTGCACATTGGAAAATGTCAGTAACAATAAAAAGCTGCAGTCTGCTTTAAGCAACAGACTTCCTTCCTATCTTGAAGACGTTTACTAAAATAGAAAGCAGGGCTTAGATGAAAGCCGTGCAAAGAGGACTCGAACAAATCGGCAAGCAATGAGGAAAAGCAAAGATGAGCAGAACAAAGAGGGAAGGATAGGTAAACAGAGAAAAGGAGAGATGAGGTGAGAAACCTCACTGACCCCTGCTCTTTCTTTTCATCTTTCCGTTTATTTCTTCTTTTTCTTCCTTTCCGGACTCTAAAGTTCCCACCTTAAAGGATACATCTTTGAGATTTATATTTTACTTTACCCATTTCAGGAAAAAGTCATGACATACATATGTTCTCAACAAGATATGCTGTCAAGCCAAATAGCAGAGTGCTGCAAATTGCCCACAATCGAGCTCGGCTTTTGCATAATCCATGCAGAAAATGGCGTCACACCTGAAGGTTTATCTCTGAATCCAAGCAAGTTTTTGGGAGACAGAAATTTCACCCAGTTTTCTCCAGAGGAAAAAATCATGTTCATGGCAAGGTAACACGCCCTGTAGACGTCCGTTTGCAATGAAAAAGACCAGTATGAGGTTGGGAGTGGTAACTATGGTTTTCTGGCTCAGCTGAGGCTGTCTGTCAAGATGCTGTGACACCCAGGAGATGTAAGCATAGAACTTGTACCTGGGGATGAGATCTACTGTAGCGTGATGAAGATCCCACAATTACCACTATGAATTGGCTGGCTTATGAATCTATATTTTGTTTTATATTGTCTCCGAAATGAAGCAAGCCATTCTGTTTAAATATCTCATATGAAAATCACCATGAACTTTCAACGATAATTTATGTATTTTTGTAAGAAAGAGAGCGTAGGCTGCCAAGTCGGCTCAGTCAGTGGGTAAATGCCACACACGCCTGACTATCTGGGTTCAACCCAAGCAAACTGATGTGGCGTGATTGAACCAATTTCTAAAAGTGGTCCTTGAATAACACATGAGTGCTGTGGCAAACATGTCCCCTCTAGTAATAGTAGATAAATACTATGCTCATGAATATAACTTGTTTTTTTTAAAGATTTGTTTATTTATTATATGTAAGTACACTGTAGGTATCTTACGGATGATTATGAGCCACCATGTGGTTGCTGGGATTATGAGCCACCATGTGGTTGACTGGGATTTGAACTCAGGACCTTCAGAAGAGCAGCCAGTGCTCTTAACCTCTGAGCCATCTCTCCAGACCCATGAATATGACTTGTAATACAAGCTTCAGAAAAGAAAAAAATTAAATATCCCCCTAAATATAACTCAATAGGTAGAGCCAGATAATAATTCTTTCACTGAAACAGATTGCTTGATATTTGTAGAATTTTTAAGAAATGAAAACCTGTTTAGAGACATTTGGACAATGGTAGGTTTCTGTACTATAGTCAATAGGCATGTGTTCATTCTATTTGCCTTTAAGCATTAGAAGCCAACAGTCACGTTAATACTTTTTTTTTTCTTGTATGTTTCTATGGACTCTAGTAGAAGAGGGATTTGTGCAGCTCTTAGGATATCATGCTTAATGATTTCCAAGGGCCTTTCCTAATCTGAGTCTGATGCTAATGCAGCAATGGAAATAATGGCTCAATTTTCTCTCCAATATTCCCAAAAGATGTGGCTCTTCTGTTGCATTAAAATCAAGTATTCACACATCATCTGCACTGCTGAATAAAGTTATACAAACTAAAGCAAAGACTAGATTTAGGAGACACATCTAGGCGTTTTATTGGTGGTAGAAGAAAAAGCTACTCCCACCTAGGACCTTAGAGCACAATTAATATTAAAGACCTATCTCTACTCTACTCTTATATATGCATACACATGGGAGAGAGCTAACAGTTCGCTTCACAGAAACAGGCCTTCAGTGGAAAGGATGCTTGCAGGAGACATTGTCTCTGCTGAGAATGGTTTCCTCCAACCCCATCACTCACACCTTCAGTCACTCACACCTTGGCTGCTCTATCCCTCAGCCAAAGGCACTGTGCTTGACCATAAGCTGAATTAGTGTCCCTTCATCTTTGGGTGTCGCTTCTCTTCCTATCCTCCATCTTTCTTATTGTTCTTCATTGATTTATCACTATCAAAGAGGATGACCCTTTGAAGCTTGCATCTGCCTCCTTACGGCACATGCCTCGGGGAGGGGAGTTATTTTCTCTTACATGATATTGGCTCCTCACAGTTTAAAGCGATTTTAGCATACCATATACACTCTGAAAACATATTTGTTGCATGAATGAATGGAAATCTTGCAACTGAAATGTCAGAGACACAAAACAAAGTGGTATATTTGTATTGCTGTTCATTAATTAAAAATAATTTCACTTACATGCCTGCATGAATTTATACCTAGGTTCCGTATATGAGAGAAAACATGCAGAGTTTGTCTGAGCCTGGCTTATTCATTTAATGATTTCCAGTTCCATGTATTTCTGGCAAATGTCATGATTTCACAAAAGGACATTTTACTGGATGATTTCAAATTATGTTTGTCTTTCTGCTTCACTTACTATTTGATTTTTAATGTCTGTATGCTCTGACTGTTATATAGGAATGATTAGAGAATTAATAGTGTAATTTTGTCTTAGTTCTAATAACATGATATTTTTCCTACATATTTAAGCTTTCTTCATGAATATTCAAGAACTCACCCCAACCTTCCTGTCTCAGTCATTCTAAGAATTGCTAAAACATACCAGGAAATATTGGAGAAGTGTTCCCAGTCTGGAAATCCACCTACATGTCAGGACAATCTGGTAGGTGGCACTAGAATTTGGGGGATAATCTGTAAAACTGCATTGATAGAAGCCTTTGAAAATACGGTTTGTAGGCCAGTGAGTGAGAAGGCTTAGTAGGTAATGGTACCTGTTGTGTGAGCCTGGGGACCTGAGCCAGATCTTTGGGTACCGTGTAAATGTCCAAGAAAAAGAACTCCACTCCACAATGTTTGAGTGGCACCCACACATGCCCTTTGGCAATGCTCCCCACCGGATAATGAAAAAAAAATTAAAATGCTAGTTAACTAGCATTATACTTATGAACTAGTAATCTCAAAACTAATTAATTATTCTAACTAGTAATCAATGGCTTATGTAAGAAATAAAACTGTTAGTTAAAAGCACTATGATGAATAGGATAGATATAATATTCATATTTTCCAGCTTCAGGAAGGCAAAATCTTCTGTCCAGTGATTATATTCTCAAGAGTTCATTTGTTTTAATTCTAAACAGTCACACATTAACATCTTCAATATTTCATAAAGCCTTCCAAGATTGGTTTTATAATATAATAAAATACTGGCATATAGAAAATTGTGTGTCTGGGAAGAGAGAGTAATGCATGTAATAATGTCTGTATTTTTAGGAAGAAGAATTGCAAAAACACATCGAAGAGAGCCAGGCACTGGCCAATCAAAGCTGTGATCTCTACCAGAAGCTTGGAGACTATCAATTACAAAATTTGTATGTTTTCTGAAATGTTTTCAGTAATTTAAAATTACTAATAGGTGAAGGAAACATAAATTTAAAGTCTCAAGGCACTGCTACTCTTACAACCATCCCCAATTGGATCGAAGTCAGTATAAATGTGATTACATGATTTCTCCCAGGTCATCCCCCGTTAAATATTAATGTTAATTTTAATATTAATATTTAATTTAATATTAATATCCCCAAACTTTGTAGATTTTTGCAGAAGAGTTATCCATTCTGTTCTTGGTCTGTCAATGTTCCAACACCCAAAGTTCATGGTTGAAATCAAGGAAGTGCTAAGGTTGGGAAAAAACCAGTCTGCGGAGCAATTTGCAACCCATAGTGGCACGTGGGGAAGATGGGGTTGGGGTATATGGAGTGATTAGCAGAATAAACACTTCGCATTGTGGGGCCACGTGCCTCATGTCTTCTGACACCGGAAGTAGGTCCTAGAGGAGGAGGAAGGGGTGAACACTCATGTTGATGTGGTAAAAATGCTTCTTCAAGGTTCCTCATCGGTTACACACAGAAAGCCCCTCAGATGACCTCAGCCGAGCTGATTGACCTAACCGGGAAGATGGTGAGCATTGCCGCCACGTGCTGCCAGCTCAGTAAGGAGAAATGGTCCGGTTGTGGCGAGGGAATGGTGAGTGTCAGGTTGCATTTCCGTTCTGTTTAACTTGGAGCTGTTTCAGATCTCCATCTAGGAGAAATAGTGGAAACCTGTGTGGAGGTGGCGTCCCTTGGTCTCTTCAGTAAGTTCATGTGGAGAGTGTATGGGAGAGCTGTTTCTCCATGGTTTGCCTAGGGGAAAGGCAGAGGCTTTAATCAACAACATAAAGGCAAACTTTATACACAGGAAGGATAATAGCCAATATATTATCCAACTCATTGCTTCTTATTCTCTAAATTCTCACTTTTATATTGGGAAGAAAAAGCAAAAATTTCACTTCTAGTAGATCTCAATTAGTCATCTTATTTTAGCCACACTTAAGAGTTCTGCCTTTTGCAGACCAGTCTTATCATTATAGTGCTATTTGGGGTAGTTTGTTTCCAAGCAAATACAGGAATAAGATCCCTGTTCTAGATAGTCACCCCCTTAATCTTCATGTCTCACTGAGAGGGGGCTTCTGCTGCTAAGCTCGAACTGCTTGCATTTGATATTTAAGAATAAAAAAAACCAGAACCATTATGAAGGGTTATTTAGATTAGGTAACCCAAGGATGCAACCAGGCTTAACCTGAGGGTAGCACACACACAACATTGTAACAATCATTAAAATCTATAACTTGGTGTTTAAAATTGATATCTTTGAAGTACGGGGAATTGAGAGGATCTATATGAAAGCTTTAAACACACACACACACACAGACACACACACACACACACACACACACATCTATTTTCTACTAGTTTTGTGTATGTGTATCTGTAGAAAAAATTGCCAAGGTAGATTTGCCCTATTCTAACTTTCAGAAAGGAATTCTTGATATCAAAATGCAAATGCAAGGGTTGAAGGGATGGCTTAGACACTCCTGTTGAGGACCCAAGTTCGGTTCTTAGCACCCACTGAAAATGTCTCTCAAACACCTTTCCATGGAGAGTTGATGTCTCTGGCTTCCACAGAGACCCACACTCACCTGCACATACCAACCCCAAATTACAAATGATCTAAAATAAAATAGATATTTAAATAAAAGGAAAACTCAACCATATACACACAGAAAACAAGCTACCAACTGATTTCTACTCAGTAAGATGGAAATAGTTTTCCTTTTGGAAAGTCTGTCTACAATCAGAAGCGTATTTCAGATAGCTAAAGGTCTTTTCTCAACATCTTGTGTGTCAACATCTGTCACTACATACTAAGTTTTATACCAAGCAAGTGGGTAAACAGCACAGTCCATCATGTATTGTTATTAAGGCAATCATATTGCACAGAAAAATTTCCTGTTGTAATAGTGATAAGCTCCTAGACTTTGGGAGTCACCACATGAGATTTCTTTTGTTTTTTTTTTTCATTTTAATATTTTTATTTTCTATATTCTTTGTTTACATTCCAAATGATTTCCCCTTTCCCAGATCCCCCCTCCCCATATGTCCCATAAACCTTCTTCTCTGGAAATATGAACCAGCTTGGTAGCTAATTTTGTCTCCCTGCCCCTTTCTCATTCTTTCAACCAGGCCGACATCTTCATTGGACACTTGTGTCTACGCCATGAAGCACACCCTGTGAACTCTGGTATCAACCACTGCTGCAGCTCCTCGTATTCCAACAGGAGGCTATGCATCACCAGCTTTCTGAGGGATGAAACCTATGTCCCTCCACCATTCTCTGAAGACAAGTTCATCTTCCACAAGGATCTGTGCCAAGCTCAGGGCAAAGCCCTACAGACCATGAAACAAGAGTAAGACGTTGATCTTTCCTGTCATGGAGAAGACCAACATTGAGGGAAGAGCTGAGACTCTGCCTTACATGTTGAGAACTTCTGTGTTCACTAGAACGTTGCTACCCTCAAAACATTTATCGGTCTCTTTAAAATCAGTTCTGTTTGAGTTTTCACACAACCTTATGGAGGGAGTTAGTTTGAAAAACATTCACTGAGGCAGACAATTTTCTGGCTATGAAAAATTGTCCCTGTCGTAACAATTGCAACATATTTGTGAGTAGAAAGAAAAGTGAATGATATATTTTGAAAAATTAGGAGAGATCTTTGTAGAGAGTCTGGGTACTTTTAATGATAGGAAATGGGTGATTGCATCTATAAGCAGTATAATTATATCTGACTCAACCATGTTCTTTTTTTTAAAGAAATAAACACACCATTCATAAGGAGACATTCTGTAATAGTAATGGGGTGAAGCCAGGGGAACTTATGTTCTTAAATATCCATGTATTTTAATTTAAATTTAATACTCACTGGCTTTGTACATGAGTTTTCCTCATTGGGAGGCCCATCCTCCCAGTTTTCTTCACCCCAGTCAGAGGTGTGTTTCAAGAGATAATAAGAATGGTGCTTCCTTCCCCAAGCTTTTTGATGGCTTTGCCAATTTTAACTCCAACACACAATCACTGCTAAGAGTATTACAGCCAGCCAGTGTTCCTCAGGGTAAGCTATGGATAACAACACTGCAGAGGGGCAAAGAGGCAAGGACAATGCAGGCAAGCAAGGCCGTTGCACAGTTCCCTCTCCATAAAGGCACATAGAGTCCTGACACAGTGTCTCCTCGGTAACCTACACCAGGGCAGCCCAGTGGCTTGGCATGCTTCCAGCCTCGTTCTTTCTGATGAAAAGTGTGAGGGCTAACCTTGGCAACGAACGGAAGGAGAGATGGCTGAGGATGGCTGCTAGGGTTCTGAAAATGTTCTACTAAAAAAGTTCTGGGAAAGTGCCATTCTGCACGGCAGACTCTCCTATATTTTCTTTTGTTCTAATCCACAGGCTTCTCATTAACCTGGTGAAGCAAAAGCCTGAAATAACACAGGAGCAGCATGCGGCTGTCACCGCCGATTTCTCTGGCTTTTTGGAGAAGTGTTGCAAAGCCCAGAATAAAGAAGACTGTTTCGCAGAAGAGGTGCGTACGAACATCTCATTCCCCAAAGTCTTGGTGTGGCGTATCCTGCAGTAAAGAGCAGAAATACGATCCTACAAATCCGTAACTTGAAAGAATGACAAATTTAAACTTTTTGAAAATCGTATGGGGCTTAAAAAATAATATTTTTCTAAGTATTAGGGAGAATTAAAAATTTATTCCATATTAAGAGAACCAGTAATTTTGATTTATTTCCTAATAGAATGATTAAACATATAAATAACTGATGATAACACACTGTTTCTGAGCTGACGTTAATTGACTTCCATGAAATGGATCAAAGGAATTCACTAGTTAGTGTATTAATTCAATGGCCAAGATATTAGGAGAATATTTGTGTGAAATACTCCTGACCTCACTTAAGAACATACCTCCGCACGCCCACAGTGGAGATAAAGAACCGTCTGAGTTGATGTCTGACTGACATAGTCCTCTGTCTCTTTATCTCAGCATCTGTTTATGTTCTTGACTTCCAGGGTCCAAAGTTGATTTCCAAAACTCGTGATGCTTTGGGGGTTTAAAGATCTCCAGGTAAGAAAAAAAATTCAGTCCAAGCTATATAATGATGTTGATTTTCTCGTCACATCCATCAATATAGTGATGATTCTAAGATGTATCATTAATTTTCTCTAAAATGAATATAATGTAATAAAGAAGGTTCATTCGTAAAACACTAAAACAAAATTTTGGGAGATTTCAAAAGCTTCAGAAAATGCCATCAGAAGGCTTTCCTATGCTCCTTTTAACAAAAATGAATGAATGAATGTATGAATAAATAAATAAATACATAAATGCCTTCTATTTCTACTTAATTAATAATATAGACTATTTTCTTTTTATATTGCAGAAGGAAGAGAGGACGAAAAATGTGTTGACGCTTTGGTGTGAGCCTTTGGGTTTAATTGTAACTGACAGTACTTTAACAACATGGTGAAATCTTCATGTGAGATTTCTATACCTTAGGAATAAAGACTTTTCCACTATTTTTCTTCTCCTAGTCTGCTTATTTATTTAAAAAAATAGTTTTTTTCCATTTATTTTTTCATTCACTTTACCTCTGGATCTCAGCTCCTTGCCAGTCCCTACCTTGTGTGGCCCCTCTCCCCACCCCCTTCCACTCCGCCTCTTTGAAGCGGGAGGCCCCCCTGGGTACCAACCCACCCAGCACATCAAGTCACTGCAGGACTGTGCACATCCTTTCCCACAGAGGCCCAGCAAAGCAACCCAGTTAGGGGAACAGGATCTACAGGCAGGCAACAGAATCAGGGACAGTCCCTACTCCAGTTGTTGGGAGACCTGCATGAAGATCAAACTGTACATCTGCTACAGGGGCACCTAGGCCCAACCCATGTACGCTCTTTGGTTGATGGTTCAGTCTCTGGGGAGCCCCTAAGGGTCTATGTTAGTTGACTCTGTTGTCTTCCTGTGGAGTTCCTATGCACTCCAGGTCCCTCAATCCTTCCCGAAACTCTTCCACAAGACTCCCTGAGCTGTCTAAATTTTGGCTGTGGGTCGCTATATCTGTTTTGATCAGTTGCTGGGTGGAGCCTCTCAGAGGACAGGTCTGCTATGCTCCTGACTGGGGAGGGGGAAGAGTATCATTAATAGTGTCAGGGATTTGGTGCTTGCTCATGGAATGGGTGTTAAGTCAGGCCAGTAGACATTGGTTGGTCATTCCCTCAGTCTCTGCTCCATCTTTGTCCCTGCACTTCTTATAGGCAGGACACATTTTGGGTTGAAGGTTTTGTGGGTGGGTCGGTGTGCTTATCCCTCTACTGGGAGTCCTGCATGGCCACAGGAGGTGTCCACTTCAGGCTCCCTGTCCTCCACTGCTAGGAGTCTCACCTAGAGTCACTCTCCTGGACTCCCTGGAGCCTCCCCCTTCCCAGGTGTCTGGTGCATCCTAGGGATCCCACCCCCACCTCACCCCACCCCCACCCCCACCTCCGCATCCTGCACCATTGCCTAATCAGGTTCTTTTAAAAGTCACGAGTAGTCAGTGTAGAAGATGAAGGCCACCCACAATGGATCTACCACAGAAGAAGTTGGATGTCTTGGTGACCAGAGAAAACTTTCTCAGGATAAGTAAGCACTGTCATGTTCTGCCTGGTCTGTTTGCTCCTTATACAGCAACTTTAAGTGTACTAGTGAGAAATGTAACATAATGAGACATAGACTTGCCAAGTTTTCATAGGATACATGAAAATTCTACCTGAATTGCTCTCTCTAGCCGGCAGGCCCTGTCCCAAGAGTAGTCACTTTATAGTCACTGGTTCCCTGTTGCCTTGGCAGAGAGGGAAAAGGAGAATCACAAAGCAGTGTCACCAGGCTATAACTGTACAGAGGTGATAATAAATTTATGAGAGAAGCAGAGTGCTGTGGGTGAGATCAGTTTGGTGGAAGGAATTGCCTCCATCATTGAGGACGACTCTAGGAGGTGAGCTGGCGTTACTCAGTTCCAGTCCAGGGAGATGGAAGCCCGGCAAAAGGACTGGGCAGGCCAGGGGAGCACAGACGGCTCCTGGGGAGCACAGACAGCTCCTGGGGGCAAAGGGACGGGGCAGGCCAGGGGATCACGGACAGCTCCTGGGGACAAAGGGACTGGGCAGGCCAGGGGAGCACGGACGGCTCCTGGGGACAAAGGGACTGGGCAGGCCAGGGGAGCACAGACAGCTCCTGGGGACAAAGGGACTGGGCAGGCCAGGGGAGCACAGAAGGCTCCTGGGGACAAAGGGACTGGGCAGGCCAGGGGAGCACGGACGGCTCCTGGGGGTACGTGTGTTACACAGAAGCAGGAACTACAAAGTATGTGAATAGGCTGTCTACAAAAACTACAAATAGTTTTGAGACAGATTAAAGAGAACATTTAACGGTGGTAAGGTCTATATTGTCAGGAGGCTGGAAGATGGGAAAAAATAAATCCTTTGAAGTTTGATTTAGTGAAATCACAGTAAAAAAATACAAGAATTTATTTTACTGTATCTTATTTTAGAAATTGAGAAGCTGATTGAACAATTCAGACAGAAATGGAAGTAATGTACCATGACTAAAATAGCCGCTCCAAAGGAAACAAATGGGCCAATATGACTTTATATTTTAAGAATTTTTATAAACCTATGGTAACAAAGATGGAACATTTGTCTAAATATAGATGAATGGGTCAGCGTAACAGTATTCAGTGGTCAGAAAAGAACTCACTCAAATGTGGACAGCTGATCTTTGGGAAATATGACAAGGCAAACCTCAGGCAACGGAAGAGCTTTTCTCACAAGCGGTTCTGAAAAAAATTGGAACTCTGAGTGCCTGGAGAACCGAGAGTCATGCTTTCTACCACACATAATGAGCCAAAGTGGATCATAACATGAAATCCAAAATTACAAAAATTACAGAGAAAATACTTTGGTTTGAGAAGTAGACACATTCTCAAATATTAGGTCTAAAGTAAAGAAATCAATTGAAAGTTTATTTCGACTCTAGAAGATATCACTAATAGGAATGAGAAAGAGGAATCCAAGATTTGGGGTATTACTTTTGCAAAGCATAGGTAGTCAAGGCGTGAGTGGCAGGAGCTTACTCATATCCAGATCATATTAACCAGCTCTCCGAACCAAACAATGAGTAAGTAAGCGTTGCAATAAAAAAGAAAAGGTAACTAACTGACCCCCTTATCCAAGGTTTACCAAGAGAAAATAATGGTAAAACCAACCAAATAAACAAACGAAAGCCCCAAACAAACAAAACACGAAAGCATGTCCAATATCACTAATTAAAAGCAAAATGAAACACAATCACAGTTATCAGAATGGTTGTAATTAAATACCGTCTGTATCAATCGTCAAAAGGCTTACAACTCACTCGTTGCTTATGGGAATGTAAAATGCTCCATCTGTGTGTGAGACAATTTGGCTCTTTCTTATAAACACACATACATTATATGCAGACACTCTGTTTCTAGATCTGTAGCCAGAAGAAGATGTTGATGTTCAGGCAAAGAAATGCACACAGATGTTCAAGCTTTATCTGAAATGACTTAAAATTGACAGCAACAAAATTGTGCAGTGGGTGAGCTGGCCGTGCGATATTCATATTTGTCCAATGAAATACTACTTGGGAAAGAAGGGCAACTGACACACCAGTCAACATGACTACAACTCTCTAGTACTATTAGTGAAGAGTAAGGTAATAGAGGACACATTGTATTACTCCATTATACAAACATACAGAGAACACAGATCACTGTATAACCGTGGAATGCAGATCATGGCTTGTCTGAGGGAGGAAGAAATGGTGAGGTTGAAGGGAGAGATTACAAAAGGCCCCGGGTGCTTTCAGAGGTGCTGGATGTATTTTCACCATCTCGACTGTGATGGCAGTTTTACATAAATCCCTATCACCTTAAATATGTTCAGTTTAACTATGTATTAACTATACTTCAAGGATTCCGACTCACTAAGTCCACTTAAAATGTCGCAGACTTAAAATTGCATATTTATATCCCTTATAGACTGAACATTATATCACTAAAAGAGAGCATCCCAACCTGACTGGGCAAGCTCCTGCATCCGGCTCTAGGTCAAATCCCAGTGTTCTCTGTGTGAGTTACTGCAGAACGTGGGGCATTACTGCGCCCAAACTAGAAATAGAAATAGCAATGTAATCTGGCTTCACAGATCACCCCAGGACGTGGTGGTGAGCTACGGATGTGACTATGATGGAGAGGCGTTTCTGATCTTCTTTGTCTTAGTCAGCGGCTCGGTCTGATATGGACGTCAACCCCCCTAAAGTGCAGAGGGCGAACAGTTATCCCACCTGGCTTGGCATCTGAGTTACAGCCCTATGGCGGAACAACTGACAGAAGCAACTGGAGGGAGGGTTTGTTTTGGCTCATGGTACAAGGGCTCAGAGTTTATCCTGGTGAAGAAGGCATGGCCAAAGGTTCACTCTATGGGGCAGGAGCACTAACAGGTACTAGATGTGCGATGCTGACCAGAATTCAAAACTAAAAGCCCAGAAGAGTGACCAAGCCACAACCTCTAAGAGCAATTCTCTTGTGGCCTGCATTCTTAATGATCCATTTTTAAGAGGCTTCACAGGACACACACACACACACACACACACACACACACTGATGAAGAGCTAGAGACCAACTGTTTAAACCTGTGAGCCTCTGGGGAATATAGCCTGTAGCCTGCTAGAGTAGAGAAGATTACAATAGCCCAACAGCAGCGGGTCTGCTTGATTTCAGAGCCCACCAATGATCTCACAAAACAGTGGGGCTCAGGCATAGTCCTACCTGTTCTTACAACAAAGGTAGTAGCCCAGCCTCACTAGAGAGCCTGACAGCAAACACTGCCGGCTGAAGAAATTGCAGATGCCTCACCCCCAGCCCCAATACTCCTAGGCTAACTGAAGCTCTAGACATGTCCAAGGGTACTCAAGAGTCTAGGATGGTGGCTTCTTCCTTGGATGCACAGTTTGGAAGAAGGAATGATTACATCACTGTAAAAGTCACTTTTGTACTCCGGACATAATTGTCTCAGAGGCTTACTGCCTCATTCTGCTAACCTAGGCCTTGATCTGGAAGCTTCTAGCGTTCATGCAATCTAATCTAGATCTACAATGTTTTCAGGCTCTGAGACTTCCTGCTGAAAAGTTAACCCTTTCTAGTTCTTTCTGAGCTCTGGCTGGTTGCTTCAACTCAGCTGTCCTGGCTCAAACTCCTCTCCTAGCTGACTGATTCAAACTGACTTCTCCCTCGGCCTCTCCTGAACTGCTCTGCTTGGCCTCACACTAACTTTATCAATTCGTTCTAATCTTCTGGTCCCTTCTCACTCTCTGGCTCATTCTGTCTTCATATGTGTCTAGCTTGTTCTCTCTTCAACCTGTCTCTATAAAACTATCCCAGTAAAACTGCTTCCTTCCTCTCCTTTCCCCGCCCTACCCTCCCTGACTCCTCTCTACCCTCCTCTCTCTTCCTCTTCTCCCCTGCTCTCTGCACTGCTCTTTTAAATAACTTCCCTTTCCCCTCTCATGAGAGGTGGGCGTATCTTCTGTCAAATCTTTCTCTGATTTGTCGCTTTCTCTGCCACTCAGTTACATGTCACTTTCAAACATGGGTGCTTCCTTCTCCATGCTAACTTCACCTTCATTGTTTGGGATTAAAGGTGTGTGTTAGGGGCAGGGGCGTGTCTGCATTCCAACCAGAGGGATTAAAGGTATATGCTAAGGGATGAGCCACACAACTAGAAAGTTTTCCCCCAGTAAAAAACAATGTCGGTGTTCACAGTGTCATCAAATACCCCGAAACATACCACTAAAGATCGAGAGATTCAATTACTATTGCATGTCTTTAAAGAGAAGGAGATCATAAAACCAGAACCTTTCATGTAGTCAAAAAAGCTAAAACAGATAAAGTATTTTCTAAGTAGTGTCTTAGAAAGCTTTAAGTGTGCAAACGAAGAAAGGCAAATAAGGAAGAAAGTACTCACAAACCTACCAGAAAACAGTGAATAAAACTGCAGTAGTGTGTTCGTACCTTTCAATCATTACATTGAATGTAAATGGATTAAATTCAATTTAAAAATTACAGACTGGCTGCCTGGATTTCAAAAGGAGCTAACTGTATGCTGTTTGTGAGATTCACTTCCTGTATGAGAGCACATGAACAGATAGTGCACACGCACGAACCAAGAGAGCTTAGGGGCAGCAATGCAGGGACAAATAGGCTTGAAGTCCAAAGCGGTACGAAGCAGCAAGTGTTGTGTTCACTCTTCTGGGGAGACAGGAACAAAGTCTCACCCCAGAGAGGACACCTGTGATGAATCTCAGTGTCTAGGCTTACAGGGCATGGGTCAAAGTTCGTTCACTATGGAATTGGCAGATCCCACACAGCTGCATTCCCTCAGACCCACCGTTTTGGATGATGAGCCACCACAGAGTCCTCCCTGAGAGTCCTCTCTGCAGTTACCATTCCACTTCCTCTGTAGTGGAGCACCTCCAGAGAACTCTTGCAACTGGGAGGAAGAAGAGAGAGAGGAGAGACAGCTGGAGCACAGTCATGTGCTCCTCCTGCTCAGCATTGATTGATAGCTCCACCATCATTACTGTAAGTCTACTATCTTTCTATTGTTCCTTATTTCATTGCCATGGCCTCCTGACCAAGTTAATCCGACTCCAAAATGACCCTGTGATTATTATGAATCCCTAGAGGAAAGGCCGTGTTATATACAACAGGAAGATATGCAAATTATAAATATAATCACAGAAAATCAATAGGCCTGAGAGGAGAGATGGATTCAATTCCCCACCTTCAGACAGAAAAGAATCGTTGAAATTTTAGACTTAAATTACACATCAGACTAAACAAATTTAAGAGGAGTACACAGAACATTCTATTTAACAGTGTTAGGACAGCTGTTGGGTGTCTGCACAGCTGGATTCTACCACAACATGCTCAAACTTCTACAAAATCCACAGAAAGAAAACATTTAAAAAGGGAAGCTCCAGGAAAAAAAAAATTACCGGAGTTAAGGATGCTACAAGGCTGATTGATGATCAGAACCCTGACTGTGGAAAGCTGGAATGGTGTAAATCTACAGCAAAATTACCGTGGGCGATCTCTAGTTGTTAAACTAGGCTTTAAGGTCCACCGGCGTCCGACCTAACATCACTGGGACTGTTGGGTAAAATTCTCTGAGGATTAGGCAAACAGAACCCTCACCATTACGGCCTCAAAAGCTAAGTGTCTCATCAGATAACATCTGAGGCTCATCAAAGAGATGTCGACATACAGAGAGACTGTAACATGCCTGCTTGCTGTTTCCATTATACATTTCAAAAAAAAAATCTTGATTTATGAATTTCTTTGTTCTGTTGCAATGAAAACTTCATAAAGTCTGTCACATTGGAATGAGGTGTTTGGGGCAACACAAATCTATGTTCTCAGGCTGTTTCCACCATATTAGGTCTGGAATCAACCATCTCTGATTCCCATTGGGATGTAAACTATTTTATTATCTTCTTCCTTCCTTCCTTCCTTCCTTCCTTCCTTCCTTCCTTCCTTCCTTCCTTCCTTCCTTCCTTCCTCCCTCCCTCCCTCCTTCCCTCCCTCCCTCCCTCCTTCCCTCCTTTCCTCCTTCCCTCCCTCTTTCTTTCTTTCTTTCTTTCTTTCTTTCTTTCTTTCTTTCTTTCTTTCTTTCTTTCTTTCTTTCTTTCTTTCTCTTTCTATTAACTCATTCATGTGTGTATGTGTGTATATATATATACATGTGTGTGAATACTTACAAATTCATTTTATTTTGTTTCCTAAGACAGAGTCTCAATACATAGCTTTGATTGGTTGCCTGTTTATCCTTGGTGAGTATTTAGTTCCCCTTTCTAAGAAGGACTGATGTAGAGTGCTGTGGAGACTTGTAGTGCACACAGTATGGGGGAAAGGGGGAATGGGGGAAAAACTGCATTTTGCCAGAACTGGCCAGCTCTGGTAGAGCAGACATGAGAGACTGCTGTACCATCCCCCTATGCTGCTGGGTGGGTGTCTGGCTGTGAGAAGCCACAGGACTCCAGTCTGCCAGGGGCGATGGGGGGTGGGGGATGGGGGTTGGGGGGTGGGGGGTAGGGGGTGGGGAGTGAGGGGGTGAGGGGTGGGGGGGTGGGGGGAAGCAGTCTCAGGGCCCCTTGGTCTCTCTGAGGCCAGGGGTGACAGGTTCTAGCTCCTAGGCATTGCTGGATATCACGGAAGAGCTGAGAAGGGAGCCTGGGGTGGGGGGCAGCTCAGTCAGCCCCCGGGGCAGAAGGGAAAAGAGGCAACAAGGGAAGGTTTGCTGGGCAGTTTTGCTTTCAGGCAAGTCCTTGGTCTGGTGGCTGGAAAGAAAATCTATGGTTTTAAAGCTTTATTGTAGAAGAGTAGAGTTAGAGAGAGAGGGTGGGGAAATAGAAGCTGGCCATAGCCAAGTGGGGGGAGTGGAGGGAGTAGGGAGAGGGGGCAGCAAGGGGGTGAGAGTCAAGGGAGAGAGTAAAAGAATAAAAAAGAGAGGAGAGGCCAAGCATCCCCTTTTATAGTGGGCCAGGCTGCCTGGCTGTTGCCAGGTAACTGTGGGGGTGGAGTCCAGCCAGAATACCATGGGCTTGGGGCATGGCCCTATGTGACTGAAGGCCATAGGATTAAGGAGTTGAGGGCCTTGTGGTGTCAGAGAGCATGGGCAAAGAGACCTTCCATCCCTTGTGGATTAAATCCACTGGGTTGATGGGGTTTAAACCTAACTCAACCAGAACACAGACTGCCTTTCATGGGTCCAACAGATGGAAGTACCCATACTTCGATCTTCCTTCTTCTTGAGCTTCATGTGGTCTGTGAAATGTATCTTGAGTATTTGGAGCTTTGGGGCTAATATCCACTTATTAGCTGGCGCATACCATGTGTGTTCTTTGGTGATTGGGTTACCTCACTCAGGGTGATATTTTCTAGGTTCATCCATTTGCCTAAGAATTTTATGAATTTATCATTTTTAATAGCTGAGTAGTACTCCATTGTGTAAATGTACCACATTTTCTATATCCATTCCTTTGTTGAGGTACATCTGGGTTCTTTCCAGCTTCTGGTTATTATAAATAAGGCTTCTATGAACATAGTGGAGCATGTACCCTTGATATATGTTGGAGCATCTTCTGGGTATATGTCCAGGAGTGGTATAGCTGGGTCCTCAGGTAATATTATGTCCAGTTTTCTGAGGAACCACCAGACTGATATCTAGAGTGGTTGTACCAACTTGCAATCCCATCAACAATGGAGGAGTGTTCCTCTTTTTCCACATCCTCGCCAGCATCTACTGTCAACTGAGTTTTTGATCTTAGCCATTCTGACTGGTGTGAGGGGGAATCTCAGGGTTGTTTTGATTTGCATTTCCCTGATGACTAAGGATGTTGAACATTTCTTTAGGTGCTTCTTAGCCCTTCGAGTTTCCTTAGTTGAAAATTCTCTGTTTAGCTCTGTTCCCCATTTTTAATTAAGGTTATTTGGTTCTTTGGAGTCTAACTTCTTGAGTTCTTTGTATATATTGGATATTAGCCCTCTATCAGATGTTGGATTGGTAAAGATCTTTTTCGAGTCTGTTGGTTGCCATTTTGTCCTATTGACAGTGTCCATTGCCTTACAGAAGCTTTGCAGTTTTATGAGGTCCCATTTGTCAATTCTTGATCTTAGAGCATAAGCTATTGGTGTTCTACTCAGGAAATTTTCTCCTGTGTCCATGTTTCACTTGATCTTTGACAAAGGAGCTAAAACCATCCAGTGGAAAAAAGATAGCATTTTCAATAGATGGTGCTGGTTCAACTGGCAGTCAACCTATAGAAGAATGCAAATTGATCCATTCTTATCAACCTGCACAAAGCTCAAGTCCAAGTAGATCAAGGACCACCACTTAACACCAGACAGGTGTATGGGTTCATATTTAGTTCTTTGATTCTATCCCATTGATCTACCTGCCAGTCACTGTACTACTACCACTCAGTTTTTATCACTATTGCTCTGTAGCAAGTTTGAGGTCTGGGATACTGATTGTCCCAGAAGTTCTTTTATTGTTGAGAATAGTTTTCGCTATTCTGGTTTTTTTGTTATACCAAATGAATTTGAGAATTACTCTTTCTAACTCTATGATGAATTGAGTTGGAATTTTGATGGGGAGTGCATTGAATCTATAGATTGCTTTTGGTAAGATGGCCGTTTTTACTATATTAATCCTGCTAATCCACAAGCATGGGAGATCTTTTTAACTTTTGAGGTGTTCTTCGATTTCTTTCTTCAGAGACTTAAAGTTCTTGTCATACAGCTCTTTCACTTGTTTGATTAGAGTCACACCAAGATACTTTATATTGTTTATGGCTATTGTGAAGAATGTCATTTCCCTAATTTCTTTCTCAACATTTTTATCCTTTGAGTAGAAGAAGGCTACTGATTTGCTTGAGTTAATTTTATATCTGGCCACTTTGCTGAAGTTGTTTATCAGCAGTAGGAGTTCTTTGGTGGAGTTTTTGATGTCACTTAAGTATATACTATCATATTATCAGCAAATAGTGATATTTTGATTTCTTCCTTTCCAATTTGTATCCCTTTCACTTCCTTTTGCTGTCTAATTGCTCTAGCTAGAACTTCAAGTACTCTGTTGAGTAGACAGGGAGAGAGAAGGCAGACTTGTCTAGTCCCTGGTTTTAGTGGAATTTCTTCAAGTTTCTCTTTATTTAGTTTGACGTTTAGTAATGGTTTGTTGTATATTGCTTTTACTATGTATGGGCCTTGATTTCCTGAACTTCCCAAGACTTTTAATATGAAAGGATGTTGAATTTTGTCAAATGCCTTTTCAGCATCTGATGAAATGATGATGTAGTTTTTTTTCTTTGAGTTTGTTTAAGTAGTGGATTACTTTGATGGAGTTCCATATTGAAGCATCCCTGAATCCCCGGGATGAAGCCTACTTGTTCATGGTGAATGACCGTTTTAATGTGTTCTTGGATTCGGTTTGCAAAAGTTTTATTGAGTATTTTATTTCCCAATTTCATAAGGGAAATTGGCCTGAAGTTCCCCTTCTTTGTTGGGTCTTTGTGAGGTTTTGGTATTAGCATAACTGTGGCTTCAAAGAATGAATTGGGTAGTGTTCCTTCTGTTTCTATTTTGTGGAATAATTTGAAGAGTATTGGTATTAGGTCTCTTTTGAAGGTCTCATAGAACTCTGCATTAAACCCATATGGTTCTGGGCTTTTTTTTTTTTTTTTTTTTTTTTTTTTTTTGGTTGGGAGTCTATTAATGACTGCTTCTATTTCTTTAGGGGTTATGGAACTGTTTAGATGGTTTATCTGACCCTGATTTAACTTTGGTATTTGCTATCTGTCTAGGAAATTGTCTATGTCATCCAGATTTTTCAGTTTTGTTGAGTATAGCCTTTTGTAGTAGGATCAGATGATTTCTTGGATTTCCTCAGTTTTTATTGTTATATCCCCCTTTTCATATCTGATTTTGTTAATTTGGTTACTATCTTTCTGCCTTCTGGTTAGTCTGGCTAAGGGTTCATCTATCTTGCTGATTTTCTCAAAGAACCAGCTCCTGGTTTTGTTGATGCTTGTATATAGTTCTTTTTGTTCTTCTTGGATGATTTCATGCCTGAGTTTTTATAATTTTCTGCCTTCTACTACTCTTGGATGTATTTGCTTCTTTTTGTTCTAGAACTTTCAGGTATGCTGTTAAGCTGCTAGTGTATGCTCTCTCCAGTTTCTTTTTGGATGCACTCAGAGCTATGAGTTTTCTTTTTAGCACTGCTTTCATTGTGTCCCATAAATTTGCGTATGTTGTACCTTCATTTTCATTAAATTCTAAAAAGTCTTTAGTTTCTTCCTTTATTTCTTACTTAAACAAGTTATCGTTGAGTAGAGTGTTGTTCAGCTTCCACATGTATGTGGTCTTTCTGTTGTTTTGTTGCTATTGAACACTAGCCTTAATCTGTAGTGATCTGTTAGGAGGCATGGGATTACTTCAATCTTCTTATATTTGTAGAGTTCTGATTTGTAACTGATTAAATGGTCAATTTTGGAGAAGGTACCATGAGGTGCTGAGAAGAAGGTATATTCTTTTGATTAAGGATGAAACCTTCTATAGTTATCTGTTAAATCCATTTAGTCCATTACTTCTGTTAGTCTTACTGTGTCTCTGTTTAGCGTGTGTTTCCCTGATCTGTCCATTGAGGAGAGTGGGGTATTGAAGTCTCCAAATATTACTGTGTGATTGCAATATTACTGTGTCAATGTGCTTTGAGCTTTAGGAAAGTTTCTTATATGAATATGGGTGCCCTTGGATTTGGAGCATAAATGTTCAGAATTGAGAGTTCTTCTTGGTAGTTTTTTCATTTAGAAAAAGTGTCCTTCCATTTAGCATGAAGTGTCCTTCCTTATCCTGTTTGATGACTTTTGATTGAAAGTCAATTTTATCTGATATAAGAATGGCCACTCCAGCTTCTTTCTTGGGACCATTTGCTTCGAAAGTGTTTTGATACTGAGATGCATTTCCTATATGCAGCAAAATGCTGGGTCCTTTTTATGTATCCAGTATGTTAGTCTATGTCTTTTTATTGGAGAATTAAGTCCATTGATGTTTAAAGATATTAAGGAATAGTGATTGTTGCTTCCTATTATTTTTTATGTTACTTTTATGTTTGTGTGGCTATCTTCTTTTGGTCTTGTTGAAAGAAGATTATTTTCTTGCTTTTTCTAGGGTGTAGTTTCCCTCCTTATGTTGGCATTTTCCATCTATTATGCTTTGTAGGGTTGGATTTGTGTAAAGTTATTGTGTAAATTTGGATTTGTCATGGACTATCTTGGTGTCTTCATCTATGGTAATTGAGAGTTTTGCTGGGAATAGTAGCCTGAGCTGGTATTTGTATTTTCTTAGGGTCTATATGGGATCTGCCTAGGATCTTCTTGCTTTCATAATCTCTGGAGAGAAGTCTGGTGTAATTCTGATAGGTCTGCCTTTATACTTTTCTCTTACTACTTTTAATATCCTTTGTTTTATGCATTTGGTGTTTTGACTATTTTGTGAAGGGATGAATTTCTTTTCTGGTCCAGTCTGTTTGGAATTATGTAGGCTCTTTAAAAAATTTTTTTATTTATTTTTATTGAATATCGTCTTCATTTACATTGCCAATGGTAAAACCTTTACCGATATCCCCCTCCCCTAAGACCCCCAACCCCTCCCTTTCCTCCTTCCCCTTGCCTCCATGTATATGCCTCTCTACCCAACACATTCCCTCCTCCCCCACCCTTGGTTTCCCTTTGTTCGGGCCTCTATTGAGCCTTTACCTGACCAAGGACCATTCCTCCCACTGATGCCCAACAAGGGCTTTCTCTGCCACATTTTTGGATGGAACCATGTGTGCCCCTTGGTTGATGATTCAGTCCCTGGGAGTCTTGGGGTATCTGGGTGACTGAAATCATTGTTCTTACCATGGGGTTGTAAACCCCTTCAGCTCCTCTGAACCATCCTCTAACTCCTCCATTGGGGACCCCATGCCCAATCCAATAGTTGGTTGTTAGCATCTGCCTCTGTATTTGTAAGGCTCTGGCAGGGCTCCTCTGGAGACACTTTTGTCCTCTATAGTAGTGTCAGGGTTGATTGTTTATAGGATGAATCCCCAGGTGGGGCAGTCTTTGGGTGGCCTTTATTTCAGTCTCTGCTCCACACATTGTCTCCCTTATGACTCCTGTGACTATTTTGTTCCCTTTCTTAGAGGAACCAAAGCACCCTCACTTAAGTCCTCCTTCTTCTTGAGCTTGGTGTTCATTTTGAGCTTTTGGGCTAACATCTGCTTATTAGTGAGTACATACCATGTGTGTTCTTTTGTGATTGAGTTGCCTCACTCAGGATGACACTTTCTAGTTCCATCCATTTGCCTAAGAATTTCATGAATTCATTGTTTTTAATAGCTGAATAGTACTCCATTTTGTATATATACCATAGTTTCTATATCCGTTCCTCTGTTGAGGGGCATCTGTGTCCTTTCCATCTTCTGGCTATTATAAATAAGGCTTCTATGAATATAGAGGAGCATGTGTCCTTATTACATGTAGAAGCATCTTCTGGGTATATGCCCAGGAGTGGCATAGCTGGGTCTGCTGGTAGTACTATGTCTAATTTTCTGAGGAATCGCCAAACTGATTTCCAGAGTGGTTTTACCAGGTTGCAAACCCACCAACAATGGAGAAGTGTTCCTTTCCCCCCACATCCTTTCCAGCAACTGCTGTCCCCTGAGTTTTTCATCTTAGCCATTCTGACTGGTGTAAGGTGGAATCTCAGTGTTGTTTTGATTTGCATTTCCCTTATGACTAAGGATGATGAACAGTTCTTTAGGTGCTTTAGAGCCATTTGAGTTTCCTCAGTTGAGAATTCCCTGTTTGGCTTTGTACCCCATTTTTAATAGGGTTATTTGACTCTCTGGAGACTAACTTCTTGAATTCTTTGTATACGTTGGATATTAGCCCTCTATTGGATGTTAGTGTCTCTGAAGAAAGAAATCGAAGAAAGTCTCAGAAGGTGGAAAGATCTCCCATGTTCATGGATTGGTAGAATCAATATAGTAAAAATGGCCATCTTGCCGAAAGCAATCTACAGATTCAATGCAATCCCCATCAAAATCCCAAGTCAATTCTTCATAGATATAGAAAGAGCAATTCTCAAATTTATCTGGAATAACAAAAAACCCAGGATAGCAAAAACCATTTTCCACAACAAAAGATCTTCTGGGGAAATCACCATCCCTGACCTCAAGCTCTACTACAGAGCAATAGTAATAAAACTGTTTGGTATTGGTATGCAGATAGGCTGGAAGATCAATGGAATAGAATTGAAGACCCAGAAAAGACCCCAGTCATGTACAGTCACTTGATATTTGACAAAGGAGCTAAAAACATCCAGTGGGAAAAAAGATCATTTTTAACAAATGGTGCTGCAGCAACTGCAGGTCTGCATGCCGAAAAATGCAAATAGGCCCATTCTTATCTCCTTGTACAAAGCTCAAGTCCAAGTGGATCAAGGATCTACACATAAAACCAGACACACTGAAGCTTATAGAAGAGAAAGTGGGGACAAATCTTGAACACATGGGCACAGGGGAAAAGCTCCTGAACAGAACACCAGTGGCTTATGCTCTAAGAACAAGAATCGACAAATGGGACCTCATAAAACTGCAAAGCTTCTGTAAAGCAAAGGACACAGTCAATAGGACAAAACAGCAACCAACAAATTGGGAAAAGATCTTTACCAACTCTGTAGGCTTCTTGTATGTTCATGGCCATCTCTTTCTTTTGGTTAGGGAAGTTTTCTTCTATAATTTTGTTGAAGATATTTACTGTCCCTTTCAGTTGGGACTCTTCACTCTCTTTTATACCATCATCCTTAGCTTTGGTGTCCTCATGTGTCCTGGATTTTCTGGATGTTTTGGGTTAGGACCTTTGTTGTTCGTTTTGCATTTTCTTTGACTGTTTTATCAATGTTTTCTATGGTATCTTCTGCACCTGAGATTCTCTCTTCACTCTTTTGTATTCTATTGGTGATGCTTGCCTCTATGACTCCTGATCTATTTCCTAGGTTTTCTGTTTCCAGGGTTGTCTCCCATTGTGATTTCTTTATTGTTTCTATTTCCATTTTTAGAACCTGCAAGGTTTTGTTCAATTCCTTCACCTGTTTGATTTGGTTTTCCTGTCGTTCTTCAAAGGAGATTTTGTGTTTCCTCTTTAGAGGCTTCTACCTGTTTACCTGTGTTCTACTGTATTTCTTTAAAGGAGTCATTTATGTCCTTCTTAAAGTCCTCTATCATTATTATGAGACATGATTGGATATCCAAATCTTGCTTTTCTGGTGTATTGGGGTATCCAGGGCTCACTGTGGCAGGAGAACTGGGTTCTGATGATGCCAAGTGGCTTTGGTTTCTGTTGCTTATGTTCTTGCCCTTGCCTCTCGCCATCTGGTTTTCTCTGATGTTAGCTGGTCTTGCTGTCTCTGACTGTGGCTCATCCCTCCTGCAAATCTCTGTGTCAGTACTCCTGGGAGATAGATCAGTTCTCTCCAGGAGAAATTTGGCTATGGAGAGCTATGGTATAGGGTCAGCTCTGGGGTGTAGACAGAAATCAGAAGGATCCTGTCCCCAGCTGTTCCTTGGTTCCTATGTCCTGATTGCTCTGGGAGGGCCCCTCTTGGGCCAGGAATTTAAAGAGTTGTGGTGGTCTTACCTATGCTTTCAAGTGTGTCTGCTCTCTTGGTAGACCAACTCTCTCCTGGTGGTATTTGTCTATATAGTGCTATGGCACAGAATCAGGTCAGGGTGAAGAGAGAAACTGGAAGGCTCCTGTCCCAGGATGTTCCTCAGGTTCTGTGTCCTGAGTGTTCTGGGAGGGTCCCTCTTAGCAGTAGTAGTGGTTTTATCTGAGATCACAAGCTTGTCTGCACTCGTGGGAGGCTAGCTCTCTCCCAGTGCTATTTGGGTATGGGACCCTGTGACAGAGGATCATCTCCAGGATAGAAACCGGAAGGCCAAGCACTGAGTCAATGTTTTGGGTGTTGTCCTTGTTCTGTTTCTATAGATTTAGAAAAGTTATTTTATTTTTTTTATTACAAGTCAAATCAGTGCTTTGTGTTTGTGAGTTTGTGTGCATGCACATGTGTGTGCACCTGCACATATGTGTATTCTTGTGGAAGCCATAGGACAACTTCTAGTTCTGTTTCTCAGTTGTCCACTGTGTGTATATGTGTGTGTGTGTTTGTGTGTGTGTGTGTGTGTGCGCGCACACACACACCTTAGAGTCTATCACTGGCCTGAAAACCATCAAATGGCGTAGACTGGCTGGCCTGAGAGTAACAGGGGGCTGCCTAGATATTTGTTAGGACTGGGATGAGAAGCACACATTAGAATGCCTGTGTTTTACACAGATCTGGAGACTAAATTTGGGTTTTCCTGCTTGTTGGGCCAGCTCTTGCTGGACTGAGCTACCTCTCAGGCCCTAGAAACTTAACTTAATGTTTTTAAAGTACATTTCCTTCTTTATGTGTTAGCTAATCTCTTCTCTTTTAACATTTGGAGTATTTAACAGCTTTTGGAGAGAGAATTATTCTTACCCTGTGGACTGTTTTTTTTTTTTTTTTCCAACTCATGAGATTTTTTTCCCAATGAAACACAGCATAATTTTTCCCCTAGTTAATAATTACCAAGAAATTTGCACCATGACAAAAAAAAAGCCTATGTATTTCAGAAATAGATTAACTAGGTTACTTTTTAACAAATGTCAGGTCAAAGAAAACTATAAAAAGTTGGTTTTTCCCCAGTCACATTAGTCTCTTGAATGTGGCCTCTTTCAAATTTAAACATGAGACCCTTAAAACTTACAGGTTTTATTTTTTTCCTGTTGTCTTTGACTGAATCCCTAGCTCTACCCACAAAGCCTCAGGATGCAGGTAAGAAATTTACTTGTATATTACCAGGGATGACTGAGTTAGGGAAATTACATTTCTTTAGTCTTTTAATACTTTAATTATTCCTGTGGTTTTTATTTATCTTTCCTCTCTTTTTTTAGTATACGTATACTAGCCAGTAATTGCAAACAACCTACTACAGATTTTCATTTTGATTGTCATAATATCTATTCTACAGGATGTTTGAATTTAGAAATATCTAACAATCTGAATAGTGTTATCTTGAGATGTAATTTGGACATCAAAATATTAGAATTTTTATGACATATTTAGTATAACAGAATAGCAGGCACAGTATATATTTACACACATATACATACGTATATACTCATACACATACACATGTCTAAACATTTATATATGTCTTTAAACACATGGCTTTAAACACATGGCTTTAAAAAATAGTTTTGGTTGTCTAGTATATCTCCCAAGTAGATAATAAATACCTTCAGGCAATATGAGACCCTGATTTCTCCTTCAGCTATTTGTTACATACCCACAGCAACAGACTACATAAGGAGTGTCAACCTGGAAGAAAGGGCAATTTTTACATATTTCTAAATTTAGAAACTTTGAAATTTTTCTATCCAGAGAAGGATCTTTTTAAATCCTTCTGGCCAGAAAGCCACATTTTATGTACAAAAATGTAATTTGCTTAATATCAGTCCAGAAATCATATATTCAAGTGATATTATACAGACTGGTAAGGTTGTAGCTATATATCAAAGAATATATAAATATATGTAATGTATATAACAACAATTAATTAATTAATGAAAAAGAGGCCATGCATTTGAAAGCATGGAGAGCTAGGAGGGGTAAACAGAGGTACAGGTGGGGGAATGAAGAGTGGTATAATGATATTGTAATTCTAAAAAGTAAATTAGTAAATGATAATGATTTGCACAAGAGTATCCCGTGTATCACAGTGGTCCTGGCTTGTGTTATATCCTACACACAACCCATGAGGTCCCCGCTAGTGAGGGCAGACTCGGGCTCGATGAGATGGCAATGCCTAACGTTTTCCTCTGTGCTCTTCATGTAGCGTCCCACTTCAGACCCTCATACTCTGTCTATTTAACGTGTTGTGCGACTGCGCTTTCTTTACTTTGTATTACTCCCAGCAGAATACAGATCCCACTGGTTTTTTTTCAATAGAACAATTGCTACAGTCCATCAGAGATCTGCACCTGATTATTCTTCTTTTTACTTGACAAGTAGCTCCTATCATTTCCCGTTTGGACATCAAAATATTAGAATTTTTATGACATATTTAGTATAACAGAATAGCAGGCACAGTATATATTTACACACATATACATACGTATATACTCATACACATACACATGTCTAAACATTTATATATGTCTTTAAACACATGGCTTTAAACACATGGCTTTAAAAAATAGTTTTGGTTGTCTAGTATATCTCCCAAGTAGATAATAAATACCTTCAGGCAATATGAGACCCTGATTTCTCCTTCAGCTATTTGTTACATACCCACAGCAACAGACTACATAAGGAGTGTCAACCTGGAAGAAAGGGCAATTTTTACATATTTCTAAATTTAGAAACTTTGAAATTTTTCTATCCAGAGAAGGATCTTTTTAAATCCTTCTGGCCAGAAAGCCACATTTTATGTACAAAAATGTAATTTGCTTAATATCAGTCCAGAAATCATATATTCAAGTGATATTATACAGACTGGTAAGGTTGTAGCTATATATCAAAGAATATATAAATATATGTAATGTATATAACAACAATTAATTAATTAATGAAAAAGAGGCCATGCATTTGAAAGCATGGAGAGCTAGGAGGGGTAAACAGAGGTACAGGTGGGGGAATGAAGAGTGGTATAATGATATTGTAATTCTAAAAAGTAAATTAGTAAATGATAATGATTTGCACAAGAGTATCCCGTGTATCACAGTGGTCCTGGCTTGTGTTATATCCTACACACAACCCATGAGGTCCCCGCTAGTGAGGGCAGACTCGGGCTCGATGAGATGGCAATGCCTAACGTTTTCCTCTGTGCTCTTCATGTAGCGTCCCACTTCAGACCCTCATACTCTGTCTATTTAACGTGTTGTGCGACTGCGCTTTCTTTACTTTGTATTACTCCCAGCAGAATACAGATCCCACTGGTTTTTTTTCAATAGAACAATTGCTACAGTCCATCAGAGATCTGCACCTGATTATTCTTCTTTTTACTTGACAAGTAGCTCCTATCATTTCCCGTTTGTTAGGTACTGAGGGAGAGTCCCACACATAGGATGCTTCATTGCCTGGTGTTCCTTATTGTATAGACATGATCTATTACTGTCCCATATGAAGGTCTCGATGGCTCCCAACTGAAGCCCACACTCCTTGGTGTTACATGCAAGATCCTTATAAACCAAACCCTAAGAGGCCAAGACTCCGCATCTTACTCCCTTGCTAATCTTTGAAATACTTTTCCTTTTTTTTCTTTTTGTATTAATTCACAGGGCACTCCCACTAAATCTTTTCTGGTTCTCAGAGATTGTAAAGTACTCATAATGAATATTTAACTTTATTCTACATTGGATTATAGCCATGTGCACAAACAATTCCCACTATGTGCATGTGCACAAGCTATTTCTACTATGCGAGTGCTCAGGAAGCCAAGGTTCAAGAAAGGTGGCTCTGTTGATAATTGCTTGATAGTTTCATAGGACCCGGATCAATATTTCATAAAAAAAAAAATAAGTACTCCAAATGTAGTCTGTGTAGACAAACATAAATCTTCTATGACCCGAGAAAGGATCTGTAATTTTGGATGAACCATGACTAGCATTAAAAGCTATCCTGATTCTCACCATGCATGGATGCATGATATCTGTCACTGGACCTTGCCTTGATGACCATCCTTATCTATCAGCTAATCTTCATGTGGCTCCTCTTGTCATAAATGACAGACGTGTGACACAGAAATGGCACACCATCAGTGGAAAATCTAAAATCTGCTCAATTTTAGATAAATTCATAAAAACTTGAATTAATAATTTCTGAATAAACATTGATCTGTGATTCTGTGATTAGGACTCGTGTGTGTGTGTGTGTGTGTGTGTGTGTGTGTGTGTGTGTGAGAGAGAGAGAGAGAGAGAGAGAGAGAGAGTTTCAAATACTTTATTAAATGTGTTAAAATATTTTCTCCATAAGCCTTTTATAGTTTCACACTCGAATGTAATGAAAAGTTACTTATTAGGAAAATGTAAAAATATAAAGATACGTAATAAACCAAATATCCTTGATTTTCAGATCATTTCAATGCTATCCAGAAGTTCATAGATGAGAACACTGCATACCTGTGAGTTGTTCTGGATTCCCTTTGAAAATAACACTTATTGTATTGTTGTCTGATAAGTTTGTAGAGGGCAAATGTCTTCAAAGATAATTTAATTAAATAGCAGCTGTACAGAGAGTAAACCCGTTTGCTGTCTCTGTGAGTTATTATTACACATAAGTAGAAGTTCTGCAGAAGATCACTGTGTACCCTCCATGAACCGTTGCAGGTCCATCATCTCATTTGCGCAGTATGTTCAGGAAGCATCCTTTAATGAGACAGAACGGCTGGTGGAAGTCATGCTGGATTACAGGGATAGGTGCTTGGCCGATAGCACACTTGTGGAGTGTTCCAAGACAGCCGTAAGTAACTGCTGGTGATCCTAATCTGAACAAGATCTAAGAATGGTACTCTAGACACATAGGGTTTTGTGTTTAATTGTGTGTGTGTGGCAGGAAAGGCTGTCGATTCCCTAAAGCCTTAGGTAACAGGCAGTTGGGAGCTGATAGCGTCAGTGCTGGGTTCTCTACCACATGAAGCACATGCGGCTTCTTTACCAGAACACTGCACCCCAAAGAGCCGAGCCGTCTCTCCAGCCTGGGCATACTCGTTATTTCACTTAGTTTCCGTATTTAGGATAAGATGCTTTTTTCAAGGGAAATACAATTCTGTCTTATGATACGCGGGAAGGGAAGGCTGAGTTATGAACTTTCCATCTCTGTGCCTATGACTTATCGGCACTCAGTCACATCTGCAGAGGAAAGGGTGATCTTCCAAGATACTCTCACATGGTCAGGGCTCTTAGTTGCTTCTCTTACTGTCTCATGCTCTGCTCTCACATTCTCTCTTCTGGGCTGATTCCAGAAGGAATGCCAATAGAAAAAATGTTGAACACCATGAGCAAAGTCACATTGAGTTTTTCACTTTGGGAGATAAGAAGCAGACCCACAGAGGATGTTGTTTGGTACCCAGACTGATGGATACTGGCTACTTTCACTTTCAAAGGGGAGATTTTACTAAGCATGTAACACGCAAAAGCACAAACAAACAAACAAACAAACAAACAATCCAAGTAGCGAAGGGAAGCAGCAGATAGATAGCAAAACATGATCAAACCAGGCACTTAGAGCATCTAGGAGAAGTGACTAGAACCACCCAGTTGAAGAGAAAATACGAAGGTAGCATCAGACTGGACACTTAAACTACTCAATAGAAATGGTTGGGGAGGCACTTCAGAAAATGCTTTGTTGGAGTTCCCAATTGGGGTTTCCCAGGACATCAGCGTGTTCTCTCAAAGAACGAGTATGAAGCTTCCCACCCCATTGCAGATGTTTTTAACATCATGGGGCAAACACTAATAACCTCTATTAGAAGGAGCACAGTGTTGTTAATACTCTTAGCTGTTAAAGAGCACGTGACAATTAACTGCCCCAATGTCTATTACGGAACTTCGGAAGTTGGCATTGCAGAAACAGGTGAAGAAGGCGTTCTGTTGGATGACGTTTCTCAGTGTAGGGGACGCTCTCCAAAGGCTTTAAGTAAAGACATCCTGTGGATAGCTGTGTGGAAACTGTAACTTCTTCTGCAAAGGTGGTACTATCCATCATGTGTCCACCGCACCTTCTGAGTGTGTAGAGGAAAGTTTGACCATGACAGAATATTGTCTTCTTCTCTATTGTTCAGAACGACGCTATCCAGGACATGTTCTGTGATATGGAGGGCCTGCCGCAGAAGCGTAACTTTTCTCATTGCTGCAGGAAAGGCAGCTTTCCCAGAAGACTCTGTTTCTTCTACAACAAGAAAGCCAACATCGGATTTCTGCCCCCTTTCCCTACTCTGGACCCAGAAGAGAAATGCCAAGCTTATAAAAATAACAGTGAATCTTTTCTAAACCTGTAAGTTTAATTTTGGTACCAAAAGGATCCAAGATATTATTCTTGTTGGGCTAAAATCTATTCTTTTTTGAGCCTCATTGTTTTATTTTCCAGGCAGCTTTTGTTTTCCTTTATTTTTGTTTGTCAGGGTTTATTGGTGAATTGGCTGATTCACGGATTCATTCCATGTTTATTGGGTCAGGTCCTGTGCTCAGTGAGGCTGTTGCTATGGACCCTGCTTTTAGACTACAACATTAGTACCATGTGTCTTCTCATGTGATAATTCCTCAGGACAGAGTTGTATGCCCAGCACTGAATAGCTAGTGAACATGGGGGATGGGAGTATTTTCTTCCCAAGGGAAGTTGCAAGTTTTACCTTAGGAAGACTTAACTTATTGAATATGTAGTCCCCAATTTCTTTGCAATAGTGTAGAGACTGCTGAAGGAAAGGTATTTCCCCACCTCACCCTACCCCACCCCTCTGGGAGGCTACTGTACTTTGAAACAATCACGAGTTTGTTTGAACTTAAGGCTGGTCATGAGTCTTTGATATGCTGTGTTCAGGTGACTTTTTCTTTAATATGGTGGGGAGAGGAAGACAGCCTTCCTGTCATAGGAAGGGAAGGAAGAAAAAAACATACAGCGGTGTTCAGGATGAGAACTGCCCATGTCATGCTTGATTTGGAGTTAGCAACAATAACTTTAAGGGCTTCTTAAAGCTATTGGTTCAGCCTCTCAGTGAATGTTGCTGCAGGGGAAATCCTCTCTTACTCTTTCCTTCATTTGCTTTTCTTACCCTACCCCTTTTTCTCTTGTCATTCATCCTTCTCTGTCTTTGTTTCCCACCCCCCCTTAAAAACCTTAATTCTTTTATAGCTATATGTATGAGATTGCCAGAAGGAACCCCTTCACCTTTGCCCCTGTCCTTCTAACCGTCGCGGCTCGCTTTGGGGAGGCAGCGACCACATGTTGTGAACAGCGACAGAAAGCGACCTGCTTTCAAGCCAAGGTGGGTATCATACTTATTTCATGGAGAGGATGACAAATCGCCCAATGCCACAGCTCTGGACCTTCATTTAAAATTAAACATTACAGAAGCATGTGTGCCATATTCAATATATTAGTGCACTCATTGATAGGACTCCACTGTGCACCAGAAAACCTTCAAAGAGAGTCACTAATTGCCAGGTTCTCTCTCTTGGTTTGTTTCCTCTTATAAATGGAAAGAAAGCCCTAGTGTGCAGATATCCAGGGTAAACGCTTATGCAATGCTTTCTGTCTGTGGCAAGCCTTCTTTTGGCATTAATAATAAGGTGGAATCATGCCAGTAGTGACAGCCATGTTCAGGGAACGCACTGCCACAAACCTTCTCCTACTAAATGCAATGTTGTCATTTGGAATACTGGCTCAACCCTTGTTATGTGCCGAGGATATTTTTCTCAACATACAAATTTATTAAGATAAATATTCCCCATGTGTTTTCTGCAGCTGGAAATTTTCAGAGTAGTTGATATACATTTAATTTAAAAAAAACTAAGAAAAGAGTGAGATGCTGGTCTTGTTTCAACAGAATTCTTCTTTTCTTTTAGGCAGCTCCCATCACACAATATTTAAAAGCAGTATCTTCTTATCAAAGAAATGTTTGTGGAGCCTTTATAAAATTTGGACCCAAGGTCTTAAACTCTATGTGAGTTTTGTGGTGTGTTTCTTGTATTTTTTTCCTTTGCATTTGTGTGCACTAATTTCTTGGTTGTTGTTGCTGTTAAATGACTCATGACTTTCTTTGTAGTCTTCCTGATTCTAAGGATATAGGGATGGGAGGATGCCAAGGGAAAGAAGGCTGTTCTGAGATACATTTCGAGAGCACATGTCATGGTTTTTCTATAACTGCAATCAGCTCACATGGTGTGTTTGACTGTAGTAATTACAGCAGGCAGAGCCCCTCTCAAGCCATTTCTAATTGGAATCCATAGTTGGGGGGTAGTGGTGGCAAAATACCACCCTGCGATTTTTTCAAGACAGCATACAGACAAGCAGTTCTCAACCTGTGGGTTGTGACACCTCAGAGTTGAATGACCCTTTCAAATGGGTCACCTAAGGCCATAGTAAATATCTATACTTATGTTATGATTCATAATAGTAGCAGATATGTACAGTTATGAAGTAGGAATGAAAGCAATGTAAGGTTCATCACAACATGAAGAACTAACTGTAGCTGCACCATCAGGAAGGTTGAGAACCACTAATAGAGACCATATAACAGTGCTATCAGCTATTTGATAGGAATTCTGTATAAAACCCATGCTATCAATTGCCCTGGATCCTTCTACAATGTGTGTAACATAAGTAAAGACCTTCTTTATCTACTGCCTATTTAAATTATTTTAGTGGTCTATCAATGATCTTTCCAGAAACGTTGCTGTATTCAGTAAAAAATTCCCTAAGATTGGATTTAAGGACCTTATGTCCCTCTTAGAAGATGTTTCTTCCATGTATGAAGAATGCTGTGAAGGGGACGTTGTGCAGTGTGTTCGAAGCCAGGTACAGTCTCTTTAAAAACACATTTACCTTAAAAAAAAAAAAAAAACTCTGGAAAAAAGTAAACCCAATGATTTTTAATACTTATCTTTAACTTTTATATTCTAATTATCAGATACAATTTCTCATCGTTAGGAGATCCTGTACCATATTGTGATGCCTTCATGTCTACAATGCATAGTAATCAGCGTAGGCGTTGTCAGTTCGTCATTTCTTTGTGTTTAGATACTTCAAGGCTCCTCTCGTCTGGCTCTTCATAAAATGTGTAATAGGTAACTCTGAACAGAGACCGTACTAGCCTAGAACTTCCACTCTCTGGCTTCCCTGTCTCTTCCTGTCCATCAGTAACTATTCTCCTTTACATCAGAAGTCCTCAGGAAACCTCAGAAAATGACATTATTATTACATTTTTGAAAAATTGTTCTCTTTGATTTCCTAAGTTCTTTTCAAATAATTTCAAATGACCCTTCTTCTCTTCTCCCTCCCAGACTTCCTCTCTCTGTCTGTCTCCCTCCTTCTTTCTGACAAATATATATATATATATATATATATATATATATATATATATATATATATGGCATGAAGCATACTATTTTAATATGTGTACATTGTAGTATGACTAAATCAAATGACTTAATATGGATTTCTATATTATTCCTACATACTTAGGTTTTCATGGCAAGAGGACATTCAATTTAATTCCCTAGCAATTTTCAAATTATATGACATGCTGTTATTAACTGTAGTCACCATGATTTACAGTAGAATTCCTGAAATGATTTCTCCTATAGATCTGAATTTTTTGTCCTTGACCAACATCTTCCTACTTATTTCTCCTACCCCAGCATCTGTTAACCCTTAAAGCGATTTTTTTTTAAAAGGAATATACCGGTACACACATTGTAGAGTTGAAATTGTTCAGGCACTTTAGAGTCAACACAATTTCATTAAAAATACACAGATTTCTTCTTAACTAAAAGTAAGCTTTATGGTGATGGTTTTAAATTTCTTTTACTTATAGTAAAGACAGTATATTGCCTAAATGACTTGAATTTTAGGTATTGGGAAATATCTGCTTCAAATTAGGCAGTGGACAGATGATGTCCTCCTGAATCATTTTATTCTCAAATGCAACCCAGTTACAGGGATGCCACTTATAACTTACTGTGTAGTACTTGGTTGTTTATAGGAATGTGGATTTAATAATGTTAAATTGAATTTACTAAACTAGTATAATAATTTTAATTTTCTATGGCTAGAAGCTGAAACTAAGGGATCATATTGTATTTCAAATTTCCTCTCTTTAATGTCTTTATGGAGAAATGCAAGAAATCCAATTGTCATTAACTGAAAATAGGAATGAATTCTCGGGAACTTAGAAAGTGCTGGGCATCGAACGATGCTGGCTTCAGATGAGCTGTGAACACTGGAAATGTGGTACCAACTCATACCCCATTTTTCACCTTAACCTTGGACTCATCCTGCCTTTCACCCTCAGAGTCCACCAGAAGATTAAGATATGGGAATACACTGAGTCAAGTTAGGGAGGCCTGAAGTACCCAGAGAGTATGGGTCAGGGTAGGCTGAGGGTGTAGGAGAAGCTGGAGAGGGGACCAAGAGCTGGGTCTAATTTCAAAATCCATCATGTGTGGCTAAGGTAACCCTGTTCCCTTGTCCCCAAGCTTTATGTAGGGCAGTGATAGATGGTGAGAATGGGAGTGGGGGAGAGGGGAGCAGGGAGGGCTTCCTCTCTTATACACTTGCATACTTTTGATCATTTGAATAGCAGCAGATTTATAGTAGCCACATGGAAATGATTACTGAAAAAGATGACTTCTTCTGGGAAGTCATCACTGGTAGTTTCTGTAATGGTTAATTTCCTGATCATTTAACCTAATTAAAGATGCTTTGGTTCTTTTGTTATTGACATTTTCCCCCTCTTTGATCACATTCTTTCCCCTCCCCCAACCACATCCTCCCCATCTTCCTACCTGTTCAACTTTATGTCTTTTAATCTCAGAAAGTAAAAATAAAAATAAATAGAACAAACTAATCTGAATGCAATTACAACAAAGAAGAAAAGATACAGGGACGGACACACACACACACACACACACACACACACACACACACACACGCGCGCGCGCGCGCGCGCGCGCGCACTAGTAGAGTTCATTTTGTGTTGACTAATGCCCTGGAGCACAGTTGATATAGCCAGTTTCCCTCCACTGCAGAAAACTTATTTTCTCTCTCCCCACAGGTGTCAGCTGTAAACAGCTTCTTGGTGAGGGCTGGAACTGTGTGCCCACTTTCCTCTGCTCTATCTGGAAGATTCTGTTTTCTCAGAAACATTTGCCACCTCTGTCTCTTAGAGACTTTCTACAGCTTCTTGCACATAAATACATGATCTTTGAGGGGAAGGGTTTGATAAAGACATCCCATTCAAGACCCAGTGAGTTCCAAAGCCTTGCACTCTCTACACATGGTCCAGTTGTGGGTCTCTGTGTTATTTACTGCAAGAAGAGGGTTCTCTGATGAGGGTTCAGCAATGCACTGATTTATGGGCATAGTAATATGTCATTAGGAGTCATTTTATTGCTATATTCATTTTTACTGTAAACATAGTTGGACTATGTAAACATAGTTTCCCTCTAGGCCTATGACCTATGTAGTCTTCATTCTTGGCCACTTTAGTAGTGTCACATATGGGGTCCCATCTCCTGGAGTGGGACTTAAATACAATTGATTTCAAAAGTGGCTGATTACTTCCATAATATTTGTGCCACTATTAGACCAGTATATCTTGCAGACAGATTGGTTCCATAGATCAGAGGGTTTGTAACTGGGTGATATTGATTAATACTTTTCTCCTTTGATAACATGCACAGTACTTTACAACACTATAAATGCCAGTCAGTAGGGGTCAAGCTTCTAGTTGGGCACTATTTATATTTTTCCATGTTCAGTGTCTTAAATACGTGGTGTCTTCAGCAAAAGGCTGAAGGGTACAAACAGGCTGTGAAGGGTAACCCATAGATCTGGCAATAGCCTGTGTTTGGGGGAGGTCATTGGGACACTGTTGGCCAACAACTCAATAAGATGTAACCCATTCATATTACTGGGGTTTTTACTTGTTAGCCTAAAATTTCTAGTTGGGGCATTTTCTCCCTCATTACATGGTAACTCCATTTAAATTCCTTCATGTATGTATGTATGTATGTATGTATGTATGTATGTATGTATATATATATATACATACATACATATACATATATATTTACACATATGTATATTTAGGGAGCTTCTGCAGCAGTAGGTCTCACATGTTTTTTCAAGGGCCGTTGTGTAAGTAAGTCATCCATCCCCACATCCTTTCCTCTGTTCTGCCCTCTCACCCACCTCCTCATTTAAGCCTCCAATTCTAGTTCTTCCTTTGTCCCTTTATAACACAATAGTCTAGATCCCCTTCCTTGGACAATCCCTTCCTTCCTTTAAAGAGGAGATTTAAAAATTTTCTATTTATGTACACATATATGTATGCGTGCACCGCATCTGTGTGAGGGCTTATACAAGCCGGGGGCTTCGGATCAAGGCTCTGGAACAAGACCTGCTGGCAGCCATGATCCACTCTGTGGGTTCTGGGAACAGGATCTGGTCCTCTGCGAGATCAGTCAGAGCTTATAACCTTTGAGCCATCCCTTCAGCCCCCAACCAAGCTTCCACTCACTGATCAAATGTTAGTGGTTTTGCGGTGTCCTTGGAAAGACAGTCTTCGTTCACAGGAGATCTGGATTAGCAGAGCTGTATCTACTATCTTCTAATATGAAGTTGCTGTATCTTCAGTAGCCACCACGGAAAGCAGAGACAGCTGTCATGGGGTGCAGCAGCACTAAAAAACAAGGTGACAGTGACACTGGAGATGGCTCAGTGGGCAAAGACATGCTCTCAAGGCTGAGGACCTGGGCTGGGTCCTCAGGATCCTAACAGTGGAAAGAACCAACTCCCACAAGTAATCTTCCGACCGTTACGTATGTGTCAAGGCAGGCATGTGTGTCCACTCCCCTAAAAGTCAATAGATAAATACAGTAATCTTTAAAAAGTAAAGATAGCACTGTACCAGAGGAGGAGTAGGGAAGAGTACTTAAAAACCTAATATTTAACAACGGAGGTAAGTTTATGATAGAGCTTGTTTTTTTTTTCAGTTATATGACCTAAAATCCTAAAAGGGAAAGAACAGCTGCACTGATGTGAAACTTCTTGGCTATTAAATCAGTGTGGAATTTAAATGAATATTATCTATCTAATGAGTCGACGGGTGGGTGCTGATGTTACATTCAGGACTGGCTTTGTGAGCAGCCTGTCCTTTTGGATGGAAAGGGCACTCCTGACAAAAATCTAAAAGTCACAACTTTTCTTGTTCTTATTTGATGCAGAGCCAGGTTATGAACCATATCTGTTCAAAACAAGATTCCATCTCAAGTAAAATCAAAGCGTGCTGTGAAAAGAAAACACCAGAACGTGAAGACTGTATTATTAACGCAAGTAAAGACGACAGACCGGAAGACTTATCTCTGAGAATACCCAAATTTAGTGACAGTGAGAATGTGTGTCGAGAACGAGATTCTGACCCGGACAAGTTCTTTGCTGAGTACTGTAACTCTTTATTAAAAGTTTAGAAGGCAAATAGGAAATAAGACGTTATTATGCTGGCTAACTCTGGTGGCAGGATGAGGCATTGTAATTTACCAACTAAAAAGCCCATGGCGTGTACCTGAGCTATCCTGTACACTTTTAAGTTAAAACATCGATGGGTTATAATGAAGGCTAAATTTACTGAATACCTTATATGTGCCAAGCAGTAGGCTCAATGTTATTCAGATAAACCATTTTAATTCTAAAACCGAATGTAGAATAAGTGCCATTCCCCCCCCCAATACTTTGACTGAGTAAATTGAGAAAGAAAGAAGTTAAATGACTTGTTCAAGAGTCACAGGTAAACAATGACAGAGGAGGGAACTGATCCCAGGGGTCCTGCTCTTAAGAAGTCACAGGCTTGGCTGTCCAGCTATGTCCCAAGGCAAAGATTAATGGACTAGAAGCCACAGGACTAAATCTGAACCCTAGTTGTCACTGGGTCAAGTTGAGCTATCAGCGTTATTGTTTTTAACAGTGCAAAGCGATCGGGTTCATTACGATATTTTCATATTGTTTGTTCTCACCCCATTGTCCCATTACCTTCTCCTATTCCATCCGCCCTGTTTTCACTCAGTTTCCCCACAATTCTTCTCCATTTGATTTTAAGTCATGTGAGTCTCACTGCCCTTTCTTTTCCCTCTCCTTCTCTTTAAGATCTCCTATGACCACTTCTGGTTTTATCATACACATGCACAGGCACACGCACATGCACACACACACTCACACATGCATACAAACACATGTGCACACACATGCACACATGCATGCACACGCACATGCACACACACACTCTCACATGCATGCAAACACGTGCACACACATGCACACATGCATGCACACACACATACAAACACACACACATACACATACACATACACAAAAATACTTGGATTTGTTACAGACCGTTCGTCTGCTTAGGGATATCCAGGGTCCTCTGGTCCAGGAAGGCACAGGTCTGGCTGAGATGACAGACAGAACAAACCACGCACACACAGAGGCGGTTTGAACTGAATGTATTTTGGGGGCCATAAGGCAAGGATTTTTATACAGGAAGAGTTGGTATTACCATATCAAAAGATGTAGCCAGTGGGGCAGGCACAATTATCATAGCCATTTGGTACAAGGAAATGCAACATCAGAAACAAAGTTTCTCAAGAAACAGATACAGAAGATCAATTTACAGATGCCATCAAACTTCCTGATTAGAATACAGAGTCACTCATAGTTTACAGCAAACCTTCAAAGAGTTTGAAGTTTCTTATACCACCTGGGCCTTAACAAATTCTTGTGAGAAATCCTTATCTAACATTTAGCCTTTTATCTTGTGAAACAAAACTTCCTGAGTAAATCAATGCTTTCAGTACCAGAGTGCCCGAGCCATCCTCATATACATACGCACAGCCATAAAAACCTGCATGTAGTTGGAAGGTAGTAATTATGTAAACAACTGTGAGGCAAGGCACTGAAATTCTAAAACTGGGGTTGGCGGTCAGTGAGTCGACTTCAAAGACCGGATTATCAGCCAGGCCTTAGGAATCCCGGTGAGAAGAGAAAAAGAGGAAGTCAGGGCAGACTGCTACTTGAGAACTAAGGGCTCATTTTAAATAGCCAGAAAGTAAGAGAGTACAGTAAATTGCCAGGTGAGATTATCAGCTTCCACAGCTTCCAGAGAGTTCCGTTCTTCCCAGGAGGCATTTCTTTTCCGCCTCTGTCTGTAAAATATCATTTTTACAGACATCACTGGGCTACCGCGGCATGGATTTACATTTTTAATCCAGTCAGCCAATCTGTGTGTCTTTATAGGTGAGTTTACAGTTAGGATTATAGTTGATGGGTTTATTTTCCAATTCTTGTATTTTGTAGGCTATTTTGCTAGTTGTTTGGGTTTTAATTTGTCCTTACCTTTCTGTCCTATTAGTTTTGGGAAGTTGCTGTTTCAGTGTTGGACTTGACAGATTCTTTCTTAGCTCTTTGTTTATCTAGAGTAGTGAATTTATTCCTTCCTGTCCCTTTGTGCTTGAAGGGGCCTTTCCTGTTCCTATACGTGTAATATTCCTTTAGATATGAACTGAATTTGTCTTGAAATCTCTTTCCCCACCTCAATTTTAAAAGATAGCTTTCCTGTATATAGGTATCTCGTTTATCAGTTACTTATGATCAGTACTTGGAGTAGATCATCCCACGATCTCCTGGGTTTTAAGATTTCTAATGAGAGACCTGATGTTACAATGAATTTGTATTCATTAGTGGGTCTTTTTCTTTGTAGTTTTGACATCTTGACTATACGATGTTATCAAGGTTCTTCTCCAATCCTGTCTGGGGTTCTAAATGCCTCTTGTTCTTGAATGTCTGTTTCTTTCTCTAAACTTGAGAATTGAGAGGCTGTCTCTGCTCTTTCTTTTACCCCTTGGTTTCTTGATTGTTTACTCAAGTGCTTGGACATTGTGGTTATGGTTTTTGTTTGTCTTGTGTGTTTTCTGATGTTGGAGTAATATATTTTTGTCAACCTTGTCCCCCACTGCAAATATACGTTCATCTGTTTTATTAGCTCTATTGGTACTTTCCACACTGCTGCTTATTAAAAAATTTGCTTGACAGATTTTTTTCATTTCCAACACGTTTTGCTCCTTTTTTCCTTGTTTGTTTTCCTTGTTTCCTTGCTGAATGCATCGCCCACATTGCTAATTGTCTTATTGGTTTTACTGATTTTTCCCGAATCATTTTCTACTTTCCCTTTCAGGTCCTGGGCAATAAGTTACCAGTTTGTGCTTATCTTTCTTTTTCAAGCCATCGATTGATCCTACCAGAAAACTTTCGAAACCTGCATCTGTCATTTTATGTAATCTGGTGTCTTTGGGTTCACTAGTTGAGAGGTTATGGTCTTTCGGAGGACCACATTGTCTGCTTCTCATGCTCTTTTGTTTCTGCGTCATGATTTGTGTATCTGTGGGTTTAGATCTACCAACTCTTAAAGTCTTGATCTCTAGTAGCACCCAGCAAGGAGAAGAACACTGCTTTTGGAAGTGACTTCTACTCCTACTCAGTAGTGTCACCTGTCAGGCAGCTGTGCAGCTGTGCTTATTTTTATTTTAAGTTATGTGCACTCATGTGCATCTCTCTCTCTCTCTCTCTCTCTCTCTCTCTCTCTCTCTCTCTCTCTCTCTCTCTCTCTGTGTGTGTGTGTGTGTGTGTGTGATTCTGCCCATGTGAAGTCAGGTGTCTGTAGAAGCCAGAGGTCAGCAGATACCTGAAGACTTCAGGTAGCTGTGAGCCAGCCAGTATGGGTGCTGGGAATTTAACTAAACCAAGAGATATACATGTCTTAACCACTGAGTCATCTTTGCAGCCTCCTACGTCTTATCGGAGGTCCATCCATCATTTTCTCTGGTCTAGGTGACTTTTTGTTTCCTTTGTGGGTTTCCAGTGCTCTAGCTCCCTTTCTGTCTTTGGAACCATGACCTCTTTCAGCAGCTTATAGAAAGACAATTTCTACCTTTACTAACGCAAGTCTCTTGAGTGTGTGTGTGTGTGTGTTTTAATATCAGATTTAAACAAAATCTGAGATATTTGCATTTACATAATGAGATATGTTGAGGATAGAGCCCTAGTTTAAACATAAAACTCATTTATCTTTCATATATGTCTTATGTGTAAACTAAATGAAATAAAAATGTATACCTAATTTTTAGTACACCAACATTTTGGCCTTAGCCTGTCACATGAGTCTAGATGTAGAGAATTTCACTTATAATATCATATTAGCATTCAAAAAGGCATTTTTGGCATTTTGGCATTCAGATTCCAGAAATGGGGAAATGTAACCTGTAGCAGTGTGCATTTCCAACTTAGGGCTTAGTGCCTTCAGATTCAAGATAGTGTTTATCTCAGAGACCAAGGGAAGCTCACTGAGAAAATATGACTGGGAAGTCTTTATGACTGAAGTCTGAGACACTGTACAGAGCCTACTATGACTTCATTAACATCCTGCCATTCCTCTCCCTTCCTCTCTGCCCCTCATATCCTGCACTTTTGTTCCTTGGAGCCTTTCTCTGAGGCCATGGAAACCGCAGCCTTTGATTTGGAGTTAAGGAACGCGTAACTCCCATATTTGGCAGGTTACAGGAGGGAACAATCAGCAAAGCCACCCTGTGTCTCACCAGGCATGCTCTGGGGACACAGCCCCGCATTCTTACCAAGACTTCTCATCAGAAGTCTCAACTCGGAGTCAGACGTCTGGAAGGGTTTTCCCAAGGTCACACGGTGCCTACGACACTTCATATGTCAATTATTCTAAGAATTGTTTCTAAATAATTCTAGCAATTCTATCCTCTTTGATGAAGGAAGACTGTTGGTCTGCAATATGATGTAGGAAAGGGGTTAAAAACAATTGTGTAAAGTGTTCTGTGAACAGACTAAATTCCACATTTAGCTTTAACAACAGACACAGTGTTAGACCTTACTAGATTTAATGAAAGCAAAGTAGGGTGTTTTCTTCTTTGTAGGAGTTCTAACAGCATACGTGTTTGGCATTTCTCAGGTTTATTTATGAATACTCCAGGAGACATACTGACTTATCCACGCCAGAGCTCCTGAGAATTACTAAAGTGTATATGAACCTCCTAGAAGATTGTTGCAGCAGAGAGAGCCCAGCAGGTTGTTACCGCCAGGCGGTAGGTCCCATAAACATAGATTCAGAAAACTGAAAAGCAATAATCAGTATTTAGTAAAGTTCTCTGATTATAATATAATATGATATAATAATAAAATAATCTATTACATATAACATTATGTAATATATTATGTAATAATATATAATTATTATAATATATTAAATTCTTTCATACTTCTTTTTCTATATTAGCGTATGTCTTAAAAAATAAGATCGAAAAAGTGCATTCCTTAGGAAATGTTTGGACCTTCTATTATTTAGTGTAATAGGAAACTTTGTTTTGTTTTGAATGGTGCTATATTTGTTTCCTATTACAGCCACAAAGTTAGTGACTTAAAAGGACAGAAATTTACTCTCCCCATATTTCCTATCGAGTATGAAATGAACCGTACAGAGCTCAACTCAAAGTGCTAAAAAGGCTGTACTGGCTCCAGGGAGCATGTGACTCCTGGCTTCTGACATAGAAAGTTTTCCCACTCATGAGCCTAGTATTCTCCCAGAGTGTGGAGTAATTGACTTATTTGCTCTCCTATTATGTGTGGACACTAAGCATGTTGCTTATGTGTTTATGATTTTGTATGTGATTCACAGATGAGAATCTTATTCCATACAATTTTCTTTAATATTTATAGTGTTTTTCTCAGGATAGATCATTGGGGGAGAGGGTGATGGGGTCAGAATACACAGACTTATTAAAACATTTGACACAAACTGCTACGTTAACTTCTGGGAAAAAAAGCTTGCCAGGGCAATGGGCTTGCTTGATTCAATGTTGCTTTATTGACACTCCACATACAAATTTAGGCCTAATAGATGTAGACGCAAAATGCAAAAACGGGGCTGTTTTCAGTATGGTCTTGATTTCTAAAATTACATTAAAATTTTCCTATACAAAAGGGTGGATATGAAATAAAATTGTATGAAATTCTTTAAGAAGTAGTCTGAAATTCTCACCCACGTTCTGATATATTATTTTAAATTTTCCATAAAAACCTGTTTGTGTTTGTTTCTTGTCTTCATGTTCGAATTAATAGCTTTTTATATCTCTTTATATACTTATCAATTAGAACTTCATGTATTATATGAGTGTTTGGCAATTTTGTCACAATTCCTTTGTTATATACTACCTTTGCTTTGTTTTACGTTTTTCTTTTAAATATTATAAAAATCGGCTTACAGTCATGCAGACTTAGGTAATGCAGTAAGAAAGCTGCTGTCTTCCACGCGTGCTCTGTGGCTGTCTGTGACCGGCTGCTGTGCTCTTGTCCTTGGATGAACGATGGTTCTAGGGAATTCTCTTCTCTCGTGGAGGCACATTTGTTTCCCCATGTCCATGTGTGGCAGAGGGGTTCTCTCTCATGGCTCCAGGAAAATGTCTGGTTTATGCTGTAAAAAACCAAAACAAACAAAAAGCAAACAAAATCCATCAAATAATTGAAGACCACTCTGGGAGGTTTTATGTTGCAAGCCTAACTGATGGGAAAGGATGTAAATCAAGATAAACACACCTACAATGTTCGACAGCAGTGTTTATTAGCTGGGTTACCCTGGAAACCGTTGCTTAAGTTCAAAAGGCTACGTTCCTTCACCAGTATCTCTGGCCATTTCTAGATAAGGATCAAAGATACATGCTATCAGATAAAATTCTTGAATTATACCTTAGAAGTGCTAACGCTCTAAAAAAATCTGAGATATTTGAATTGTTTATCTGTAATTGAACAATTCGAATTCTTGCACGTGCATATAGAGCTATGCTCAATTTGGAGAAGAATATGTAGTAATTAGCATTTGGACCTAATCTCTAAATAAAAAAGATACTCAGCAAGGTGAGTGTGGCCTCATTCAGTGTGAGATAGCATGCTGTAGTCGTGGGTTTCTCTCCCTTATTATGAAAGTCAGTTTGTAAGTGTTCAAGTGTAGGTGATGCAATAAGAAACCTGCCCCCCCCCCCCCGCCCCCACCGTTTATGTTCTGTTATTCTTCTTAACAAGTGCCTGTGTCTCTCCTCTGTGGATGAATCAGAGTGCTAGAAAATTCTCATTTTTTCATAGAGACACACGCCTGTGTCCCGCCATGCCTGTGTGTAGCGGTGTGGGTTTTCCCCACAGCCCCATAATCGCTTTTGATTTTCAGGAGGATAAATTCAATGAGACAACTGAACGAAGCCTGGCGATAGTTCGGCGGGAATGCCAGCAGTTCCAGGAGCTGGGGAAGGACGCTCTGCAGCGCCAGTAGGTCAAACGCATAACGGGCTAAAGCTTGTCACCAGGATCAAATAATCTCTCAAATATACACTATTATTATATTACTGTAGGCAGTCTTTCAGTTAGGCCAATTCAACTCTGGAAAGGTACAAAGACAAAAGTCAACAATTCACACTGAGCCTTTCCATGACTCTTTGACTAGAAATGAGACCACAAATGGAAAGAAATATGGGATTCTAGACACTGTTCCTGTAAGGTTTTCATGTCTGTGAACTTGAGTGTCTGATCAGGACTCTTGCATTCTGTCCTATGCAAGGAAAGTGGAGAGAACATCAGGTGTCGACTGTTTCCTGGGAAACTGATGGGTAGCTCAGGAGTTAAGCAGGCAATAATTACAGAATTGTCAGTGGACCTGCTTAACATTGTAATATTTATTCTTTCAGTGCCTTTATGAGATTTCAAGAATAATATGCAGTTAATTTAAATTTATAAATAGTGATCATGCTAGTGCTGGGTTTATTAAAGCTCAACATCTTCCATTCAAACAAAATGCAGTTTAAGATGTGATTTCATTATTCCTGCAATGTTGCCTATAGCCATAATGTCAACCTCAGTCCCCCTGAGGATCCTAGTTTTCTTCATCTTATTTCTAACATGGCTGTCAAATGTTCCTTTTAAACAATTTAGCATTAGTACAACATATTTCAATACCTTTATTTATTGGCCAAGGTCATTTCTGTCAAGGATTTTCTATCATGGCATGAGGATCACTCTGGGCACTGACTACAATTCCTCTCTCGCATGGGTTTGGTAGTAGTTGTTGGAGGGACAATGGGAATCTGCCTTCATCCAGAGACAAATAGATGTGTGTCCTCTCAGTTTCCTTATCAAGTTCACCAAGGCAGCCCCTCAGCTCCCCGTGGAAGAACTGGTCTCCCTCAGTAAGGAAATGGTGGCAGCTTTGGCAACCTGTTGCACTCTCAGTGACGAGTTCGCCTGTGTTGACAACTTGGTGAGTATGGCCTATGTACCTGGCTATGATTTTGTTTATTTTAATTGCCAGTTCTTAAAATTAAAATATTATATCATTACCCCTCACCCCCTCTCAAATTCACGACCTCTTTTTCTGTGTTTAGTATTGTTACACACACACACACACACATACACATTTTATACATATATAACCTTATGAGTCAGTTCCGTGTTTCTTGTATGTAATGCTTTTAGGTTTAGGCCTGGCCATTTGGTGCTGGATAACTAGTTAGGGGGCTCATCCCGGGGAAAACTAACCCATATTCTCTGTAGCTGCCAATTGCCTGTAGCTCGAGAGGTGGGGCCGATGAGAACTCCCCATTCCACATCGGCTGTCAGTGTTCTGTTTGTCATCTGTTGTTCCAGTGTTGGAGACAATCTCCTTGTACAGTCCTAGTTGGCCTAGAACTGACTATGTAGGTCAGACTGGTTCCAAGTTGTGGTGATCTCCCTGCCTCTGCCTCTCCAGTGCTGGGATTACACACTGATATTTTACTTTTCATATGCCCTCCCTTCCGCTGTTAATTTATACTAATTATCTACTTTTCTCTCCGTTGTTTTCAGTGTTGTCCAATCAAGAAATATTATTTTATTTTGGCTCACTATATAAGCCCTTGAACATCAGAGGAGAATGTGCTGAGTCACTTTTAAGGATTCTTTAAATTCTCTTCTTTTTAAATTATGTCAGAGGTGATTGGTTGGGGAAAATGATTTAAGAATCACAGTGTTGTTCCAGGATGGCCTGGGAAGACTTTTTCATTTATTTTGTAGTTATCACACATGGTAGGAGGGTTTCTACTGTACTACATTCCAGACTGTAAATCCTACCATTTAAAATCATGTTACAAATTTTGCCTGTTGTCCCGAAAGGGAAAGCTCAGAAGATAAAAGCTACTTTCTGCCCAGTCTTTTAGGAATGGGGTGGAGAGTGTGGGGGATGGGGTACACCCAGAAACCCATGTTCAATTGTCACTTTGAGGTCACAAGTCTCTGTGCACAATAGAAACTTTGTATACATAACATGAAAAATTAATCCATAGGCATTTAATTACTGTAGATTGAATTTTTGCAATACTTATGGTTAGCCTTTACAATTCTTACTACACAGTACAGTATCTTGGATACCTGTATTACTTTCCTAAGTAAGGTTGTTGGTGATCTCACAACTAGCTATTCATCTACTTACGCGCGCGCGCACACACATACACACACACACATCTTTAAAGTGGGCTTGGAATTTTAAAATCATACCAGTGTTCCACTTCTCATTGGTCTAGGCAGATTTAGTTCTTGGAGAATTATGCGGCATAAATAAAAATCGAACTA